>NW_028248068.1:0-241658 GCF_964263255.1 Lissotriton vulgaris
TGTCTTTTTTGCATTTCTCTAGTTTCTTGAACAGGATCGAATCTCTGAATTCTTTATTGGCTTTATTATTTTCATCTAGATTTTTCGTGAAAATTTTGCTCGAGAGTGTAGTTCTGATCTGACCCTCAAGTAGCTGAATCTCGACCAAGATCTTATCAGCCGCCTTTTTAGCTGTTTTTATTATGAGCACCAACCAGTCGCGGGTGCATTTCCACGCGATTAGGTACCAATTATTCAAGAATTCTTTATCGTCCAAGAAAAGTCTAGGGACATTGGTTACAATTAGTCCACTAGGAGCGCAATTGCCGCGTAGATACTCAGCCATTACTAGACCATGGACGCACATCCGTGATTGGCTTTTTTTAATAGTGAGAATTTTTGCCCAACCTTCGTCAGTGCTCACTGGGGGGACAGGTATATTGTCCAGAATGCTAGGATTCTCGTCCAGGATAGATTTAACCTCTGCTTCATCGAAGGAAAGGCCAAGGTTAGTTGCCATATTGATATAATGACCATACAAACACACACAGAACAAAGAAGTGAAGGTACGTATAGTCCCTATCTGTCAGTCTACCACATGGGGGATGAAAAAACAATAGACCCGCGGCCTTAGCCGCACAAAAGCATCAAACAAATCAGAATGGGTTTGGGTCTCAGGGATAAATTTTTAATGACCACTCAGCACTACATTCCCCGAAAGTAACTAGACACAATACAAAAAATAGTGGAGGGTCAAGAGGTATGGAATTCACAAGAGACGACTATGTGATGGAAGTAGTGATACTAGTTCACTAGACCGGGTACATCATTCATAGTTATTGAAAAATACCCATCAGTAGCTCTTCCTGGGCGCCCTTTTCATCATGTGGGTTCCTTCTAACCATGAAGGATAGGGAAAGAGTTTAGTCATAAATGACAACATGGGAAACAGTGATGTTATATCTGAGTCTCAGGGGGCTACTGAAAAGCAATGCGAGGAAAAGTGAAATAGTGCAAAGGTGCAAAGTAGTGATATTTAAAATTAGATGGCTCTGAGGAAAGTACTTATTTATTGGAGACCACAGAGTCTCTAAGACTTAAAAAGAGCGAAATTGGTAGTTTTAACTAATAGCTACCAACAGGTTGGTCGACATGTTTCAGCAGGAATTACGGATCACACTGGTATCCACTGCATTCTTCAGGACCTGTGTCGCTACTGCTAATATTGTGTAAAGAAAATATGAAAAAAGGAAAAGGTATCACCTGGGTATTAGTGAAGAATCATTCTCCCAGCTGTGAAGTCCGAAGGAGAACAAACATAGTCGAAAACAAGGGAAAAACATATAGTTAGTATATCTACGGTATCCAAAACATTTACATGGTATACCATATCTGAAAAGAGAAATTATAAAGCAATCCTCTTGGTAGTGTTTTAGTTACTACATATAACTACAATACCTACATATGATATGTAGTAGAACTCCCACTTACCATATTGTGCAGGAGAGTACTGCCTCACCTCACCTGGCAAACAGCTCAGGTAATTGAAGCACCGCTCTAGTGGAAAGAGAGAGACATACAAAGACACGTCAGCGAGCAGCTGACTTCACACTTAATCACAACTTGTACTGGTGGTAGTAGTAGGTCAAAAAAGCCAAAAAGCCCAAGCTTGGGCTTTGGCCGCAGTTGAACAAATGGCAAGGAACAGACCCTTAATGGCCTGGAAATTTGTTTAATGGCGATTAGGACAATGCAAAGAACAAGCATATCAGTTCCCAAAAAAATGATGAGGTAAGAGGTTCGCCTGCGCCTCATTTTATAATTTCTCATGCATATATCGCTGAGTCATTAAAGAACTGCCACTAGTAGACATCGTGACAGAATCCCTGCTTGTGAGGCTGTATTTTAATTTCAGCTTGAACACTCTAGCAATTGTATTAAAGCACTTTCCGTTATCTAGTCAAAGCGTAAGCACATAAATACATAAATGCTTTTCAAGCACTGCTCGCGTGTGGGTTTAGAACAGCAGCCCAACGCGAGAGAGCAAACAGATAAATAATGCCCATAAACGATGTAAAGCTCTAGTGCGCTTTAAATCAGATGTCTATAGCCGCGCTGTGGGTATGGATTACACACAGGCAGCAGCGCTTTTCAAGCTCTGCTCGCGTGTGGGTTTTGAACAGCAGCCTAACGCGAGAGAGCAACCAGATAAATAATGCCCATAAACGATGTAAAGCTCTAGTGCGCCTTAAGTCAGATGTCTATAGCCGCGCTATGGGTTTGAATTACACAAAGGAAGCAGCGCTCAACTGATAATACAGAGCTCTGGTCCGCAGTGAGTCAATTAGCTCTTACCGCGCTGTGGACTTAAACTCTACAGAGGCAGCAGCGCTCAAAGGATAGACAGCGCGCACACTGGTGGCGAGCGCGCACAAAGGCATCCTGCTAGCAAGGATTGCTGACAGACAGGCAAGCAGAGCGTGTCTCTCACCTGTCCGTCGGTACTTCCAGCGTCCCTCTGGCTGTAAGGGGAGGTAACGCGCGGAGTCAAACACTGTAGTTTTACTTCCTCAACTGGGCGTGTCAAAAGTCATCACATGACCACCAAGGATTCTGGGATATGTAGTCCGGTTGAGAGGATGGACGCTCTCAAGGAGATTAGAGGTTATGAAAGCTCACATATTTATTAATTTCTTTATTGCTACTCAAACAACGGAAAACTAGACATGTATATATATGTTTAAAGCATGGGCATCAAATAGAAGGGTTTTATTGGAAGTCCTATTATTTGCCAAAGCTCAGGTAAAGCGCACTGGCAGATCTACATGTTATCATGGCTTCCAATATTACAGGTCTGTATTTATTAGAAATAAGCCAAGCCATACCGCACCAAATAGTGGAACGGTAAAAATAAAAATAAAAATGACGGTCCACTGAAATATTTTAGGCAAGTGAGTACTTGTTGGTTAAGCCGAGGTGCTCCAATATCTGTTAGATATTAGTTAACGATGGCAACGGGGTATTTATGCTCGACATTGGCGTCGAAAACACATGAGGCTCCACCATCAGAAAAAGTGGAAGATTAAAATGAATCCTAGATTGGACCTCACAGTAAGGGGCGAGATCTGGAGAAAAGCAACCGTAGCCTGTTGACCGGTCAGAATCAGTGCCAAACCCCCTACAAATGTTGAGCTGACTAGAGAGCACACCAATGCGCTGGAGGAGTGCATCTCACAGGGACATCCACGGGATGTCATCATTCAACCCGTCCTTATCTGTGTTGAGAGTGTACACCCATTTTTGTTCTTTTTTGAACAGATACTTGCTGATGTCTGTCACATGGTTGGGTATCAGGGGCTGTTCTAGAATGGTCCATCGAAATTCATCAGGGCCATGTCCCACCTCCAAAAAGTGATTAATCATTTTGGTGGACTGTTTGCGACAGCGGATGGTACTCCTATGCTCGGAAATGCGCGTCTTGACCTGCCTGGTCGTCATACCCACGTATTTGTATTCGCAGGGGCAGACTATCAAATAAATGACATTGAGGCTGTTACAATTGGTGAAGCGCCTTTGTTCCCATAGACGCCCGCCTCCAATGTCAATAGTGGTAGATTTGGCAGTCTGGGGGCAAGCAGCGCAATTCCCACATGGATGGTGGCCTGTCACAGCTGGCATACCCCAAAGTGTGCCCACTGCCCTCGGAGTAGCTGCTTTTGGTCTAGTGTGGACAAGTTGGTCTTTAAGGTTCCTACCTCTTTTGAAGGCAAATAGAGGCGGGGGCAGATTATCATTACCCGTGTTCAAGATACCCCAATGTTTCCTAATGATCTTCTGGATCTGATTGGAACGGGTGCCAAACGTGTTGACACAGGTGATCCGAGATTCTTTGGCTTTTGGAAATGTGGGCTCCAGAAGGCTTTCACGGTTGTTATAGAACGCCCTCTTTTTTGACCGTCGTATTAGTTGTTTAGGGTACTTTTTCTCAAGTAGGTTGTTCTCTAGCATTTTGGCATGATGAAAGAAGCCCACCTTTTCCTTTTTTCATATTTTCTTTACACAATATTAGCAGTAGCGACACAGGTCCTGAAGAATGCAGTGGATACCAGTGTGATCCGTAATTCCTGCTGAAACATGTCGACCAACCTGTTGGTAGCTATTAGTTAAAACTACCAATTTCGCTCTTTTTAAGTCTTAGAGACTCTGTGGTCTCCAATAAATAAGTACTTTCCTCAGAGCCATCTAATTTTAAATATCACTACTTTGCACCTTTGCACTATTTCACTTTTCCTCGCACTGCTTTTCAGTAGCCCCCTGCGACCCAGATATAACATCACTGTTTCCCATGTTGTCATTTATGACTAAACTCTTTCCCTATCCTTCATGGTTAGAAGGAACCCACATGATGAAAAGGGCGCCCAGGAAGAGCTACTGATGGGTATTTTTCAATAACTATGAATGATGTACCCGGTCTAGTGAACTAGTATCACTACTTCCATCACATAGTCGTCTCTTGTGAATTCCATACCTCTTGACCCTCCACTATTTTTTGTATTGTGTCGAGTCAGGATTGGGGCCACAGTGGAGCAGAAGGTCTTGTAGAACAAGGCCGTGTAACCATCCGGGCCCGGGGCTTTACCGTGTTTCAGTCGCGCTATAGCGGAGATGACTTCCTCCACATGGATATCCCTCACCAGGTGGTCCGCCTGGGCGGGCTCCAGCACCGGGAGGGTCACAGACTCCAAATAGTCCTCAGCGTCCCTCGGCGAGGAGGGCTCCGCGGCATATAACGCTTCGTAGAAGCTGCGAAAGGAGTCCGCCACCTCCGCGTCACCGGAAACAGGAACCCCTTCCGCGCCCACCAGCTCCTTCACCACATTGCGTTGCTGTGCAGCCCTGAGCCGATGGGCCAGGAGCTTACCACATCTGTCCCCGCCCGTGTAAAAGGCATGTTTCAGATGCAAAGCAGCATATTCCACCCGATCTAGGTCAAGCGCAGAAAGGAGCTTCCTCGCCGCTTTCAGCTGCCTCCAAACTCGAGGAGCCCCTGTACGGCGGTGAACCTGCTCAAGTTCCCTGACCTGTGCAGTCAGTTCGTCCCTCTTATGTTGCCGCTCCCTGTTCTCGGCCGAGGAGATGGAGATAAATTCCCCCCTGAGGACCGCCTTCAAGGCTGCCCAGTGCGTCGCTTGAGACGTGTCGGAGTTGCCATTGTGGACAAAATAATCCTGAATGACCTCCCCCACTCGCTTCACAACCGACTTCTTATGTAAAAGAGTATCCCGAAGCCGCCACGACCCTCGGGAGGGGGAGGCCGCTGGCCATGCAAAGACGCCGGAAACCGGCGCATGATCGGACAGGGACAGGACCCCGATGTCTGCCGCCGTGGCGGCTGTGCGTAGCGGGCCACTCACCAGGAGGTAGTCCAACCGCGAATACGTGTGGTGCGCATGGGAGAAATAGGAATAGTCCCTATCGGTGGGGTGCATAGCGCGCCAGAGGTCGTGCAGATCCATCTCTGCAATCCGGTCTTGCACCGCGCGGGAAAGCTCCCCCGTCTGTGGGGAGCGCTGTGCGGACCTATCCATAGCCGAGTCGAAGACGACGTTCAGGTCTCCCCCCAGGACAATATGGCGATCGGGCGAGGCAGTGACGTCCACCAACACTGAATCCAGGAAACGATCCTGGTGATCATTCGGGCTATAAACGGAGCCAACCGTGAAAGCAATACCCCCAAGTCGCATGCGGTATGCTAGGAGCCTCCCCTTTTGTTCGGCATATTTGTACAGCACCTCTCGTCTGAAAGAGCTAGCTAAAAGAATGGCTACGCCTGCAGTCTTGGTCGCTGCCGAAGAGAAGAATTGGGTGGGGAACTTAGCAGAGCGCAGCCTATGACAATCTTTGGGTAGCAGATGAGTCTCCTGAAGAAGGCATATGTCCGCTTGCGTCCCTTCTAACAGGGATAGGATCGCTCTGCGTTTCACAGGGTTGTTCAGACCCTTAACGTTAAGGGTCACTACCTTCAAGGACGGCATCTCCCCCGGGGAACCAAAGCGCTATGTAACAAGCAAGGGATCAGCGGAGGGGGCGCACGGGGCAGGCGCTCGGGGAAGGCCAAGACAGGCCACGCGAGCGTATGGGCAATATCGGACGGGACCCCACCAACAACAGAACAACTCTTACACCCTCCCAAAACAAACCCATGGCAACTAGCCAAAACCACAAACAAATAGAAACACCCCATTGTCTCAGTCAAGCCCGAACGGGCAAGTCCGTAGAAACCAATCAAGTGGACGTTCAGCCACTCACCTCCAACCGCTCCCTCCCAACCCCCAGCCCCAACCCAGCATCGTAAAGGCTAAGAATCTCTCCCCCCGGAGTGAAGTTAGGCCGTCAAGGCCACGCCATTGGAGTCAGGCAAGGTCCTGGCCGCCATTCTCAGAGCTTCCGCCATATCCGCCCTGATGGTAGGGGAATCAGGGCGACTCGCACTCGCCGGTGATTGTCGCCTCGCCGACCTCCGTCGACCCCGTCTCTCTGGGCGCCTCCATGTCGGCGTCGCTCCATCTTCTTCCGTGGCCGTGAGTCCCAACACTCCGCAGATGTCTTGTAGGGAGCGCAGCTGGTGTAGCACTCCATTCCATCTAAAGATCAGACGGAAGGGGTGTCCCCAGGAGTAGGGCGTCTCATGTTCACGCAGAAAGTCCGTGGCAATCCTGAAGGACCTGCGCTTCTGCAGCGTGATGGCGGACAGGTCCTGGTAGAGCGCCACAGGCCGCTCTCTGAAAGTTAAAGGCTGCTTCCTGCGGGCCTCTGCCATGATGCGCTCCTTCAAGGGAAAGTCGGGCAAGAACGCCAGAATGTCCGGGGGGGTTGCCGATGACTGGCGCTGCCGGCCCACTCTATGCACTCTGTCGATGCGGATCGGGAAATCTGTATCTTCCCCCAAGATCTCACGGAACAAGTCCTGTAAATAGGCCACCAAATCTGTCCCCTCGTCCGCGGACGGGACAACTCGCACCCGGATGTTGTTCCGTCTGGACCTGTTCTCGAGGTCCTCAGAGTGGGCCTGGAGCTCGACACACTGCTCCCGGAGGCGGAGAACGTCCTGTTGGAGATGGACTATCTCCTCATCTCAGCGCTGGGCCGCTGTTTCAACCGTGTCAACTCGCTCGCCGAGGCCCTCTACCTCCCTGCGAACTTCTCGGACCTCGCTGGCTACTTCCTTCTTTAGTGTCTGGAAGTCTTCCTTGAGGGAGCTAAATAATTCCTCCATAAAGGACCTCGTGACCGGCGGTTCGCCTCCAGTTGCGTCTGCCGAGGCCCGGGAGGATCCCGGATACGGTTGTGTTCTGTCCCGCAGCTGCTGGGCCCTGCCGAGCATGTCCGGCAGGGTGCGGTCCCCCTTCTTCGAGCCTCCTCTCCCAGTCATCGTGGCCGCTGCAGTGGGCAAGGCTCAAGTCCGGCCGCCGCAGAGGCGCCCAGTCGTCCGTGGGCACCAGATGTGGAGACCCCGCCGCAACAGGGGTGCTGCGTCACAAGCGACAAAATGGCGGTCCGGCCCGGGTCGAGCCAGTCGTGGCCCGACCAGTGTGGCGATCAGGGGCCAAAGTTAGGGTCTCTCAGCAGTGCACCCCTCAGGAAGTATGTCGGAAGCCGAGGCGAAAGTAGGCACCCGCCCGCCAGAGGCACGGGTGGAGGTCGCCAACGCCAGCTCTTCAGGGGCAAGATGGTGGCAGGGCGGGGCCAGGGAGAGCGGCCTGGGCTGGCGAGACCACCGGCGGCCCCCGGGGCACAATAATCAAAGAAAGTCTGCAGCCAATGTCCCACAATTGCACCGGAGGGCCCACACAGGCTGATCGCCGTGTGGATGCCTCCGGCCCTCGCCTCCAGATCCGGGGTCCGCACCACACCGTGCACCGTCGTCGGTAGTGAAGGGCCAAAGCGCCAGCTAAGGTCCAAAGTCCGCTGAGCATCGGCGACACCGGCCACTCAGGCTGCGGCCGAAGGGCTCTGTTAGTCCTCGGAGCGCGGCCGGTCCGATCCCTCGGGATCGCCAGCTTTCAGCACCAGGCCCAGCCGAGGCGCCTGGACAGCACTGCAATTCGCTCCGCCTCCTAGGCTCTCAACTTTCGAAGTACTTCCTCCGGGGCGATGGGAGTCAGAGTGGCATCAATATGTGCACCAGGAACTCCGGCACAGTCCTCTCACCCGCAGGGCAGCTGCGGGGGGAGAGAAGCTTAGAAAACGGGGCTCGAGCTGAGCCGGGCCGGAGGAGCTACGGGAGGAAGCGTCCGCTCACCCCGCCATCTTGGCCACGCCCCCCTGGGCTGCCCTTTTGAAAGTGGGTTTGAGTGACAAGAACACAGATTATCCTAAAGAGCAATCCATCTTGAGTATCAGAGTCCCACATACAGAGTGCTGGGAGGCAGGGTAAATAAGCTTCCCGCGTTTCAAAGTAAGTCAATCGCTCTAACATAAGACAACTCATTCCAGCCTCAAAGACACTAATTTCCTGTGATGATAAATTGCTAGCACTAGTATCTCAAGTAGGATTTTCAGCCTTGTAGACAGTCAACGTCTTTCATAAACTATCATGATGCCAATAGCGTCATTCGCATCGCTTCAGTCTTTACAAATAATATGTATGCGGAAGACCCAACTAAAAGGTGCGAAAATCCAGAGCTCACTAAAATTTCAAATCTCAATTTTATTTTTAACCTATCATACTTCTCTATGACTCTACACCACGCTAGCACCTATATTAGGATGTAAATAAAAAGATGTCTATGCTAGCGACGTGACAGGGGATCCTTCTCACTGCAATCCCGTTAGGCAATAACTATTGAGTGACCTGATACGTTTTTAGAAGAAGACTTATGCTATAGTTAGTGGTAATAATAAACATTCTGTAGAACAGATTCTAACATCTTCATTGTTGCACATTCCTATCAGTTAACCAATAGAGAACTCGAGAATATTATGATCACCCACACCCACAAACAAATGTAGAAGTCTCTAATAATGCCCTAGATTCATTCATTTTAACATCTTTGTCTTCAGCTGGATATCCTCCCTAGCCTGCTACCCATTTCAATTCCATGAAAAATGTATCCTATTGCTTTCTCTCACATCAGATGCCATCATGCTGTGGCTTTATGGCATCAGAGGACCTCATGACTGATTGCCCTGGGTGACAACAACACAGGACAATGAGACATCAGCAATTCCGCCCTAGTTGACTATTTGCTATTATGACTGCAAGGCAAGGTGGAAGTGTATTGGGAAAGTACTCTGCACCATTGAAAGCACTGGGCTCTCCTTTTGAAGTGGGTTAGAGTGACAAAAACACAGAGTATCCTAAAGAGCAATCCATCTTGAGTATCAGAGTCCCACATACAGAGCGCTGGGAGGCAGGGTAAATAAGCTTACCGGTTTCAAAGTAAGTCAATAGCTCTAACGTAAGACAACTCATTCCAGCCTCAAAGACACTAATTTCCTGTGATGATAAATTGCTAGCACTAGTATCTCAAGTAGGATTTTCAGCCTTGTAGACAGTCAACGTCTTTCATAAACTATCATGATGCCAATAGCGTCATTCATATCCCTTCAGTCTTTACAAATAATACTTATGCGGAAGACCCCACTAAAAGGTGCTGAGAGCTGTCAGACGCCCTGAACTTCATTCAATGACAAGCAAACCGATTAAATGAGAGTTTAACCTACCATGTAAATTGATCAAGGAAGTCGAAGGCTGACAACCTTTTTTTGGGGGGGGTCTCAGCAATGCAGAGAAATGGTTTTTGGCATCACTCCCTCCGCTGGTCATTCAGTATAATCTGCAGATGGAAAAGTCCACTGTTAGTCTATTAACAGAACTTAAACATTTCCACACTATGCAACACAACAAATATAATCGTATACTGTGCCAATAATCAGTACTATGGCGCCTGTAACAATGCGAAAATCCACAGCTCACTAAAAATTCAAATCTCAATATTATTTTCAACCTAGCATACTTCTCTTAATCCAAAGCATTATTTCCTATGACTCTCTACACCAGGCTAGTACCTATATTAGGATGTAAATAAAAAGATGTCAATGCTAGCCATGTGACAGGGGATCCTTCTCACTGCAATCCCGTTAGGTTATGGTACAGCAATAACTATTGAGTGACCTGATACGTTTTTGGAAGAAGGCTTATGCTAAAGTTAGTGGTAATAATAAACATTCTGAAGAACAGATTCTAACATCTTCATCGTTGCACATTCCTATCAGTTAACCAATAGAGAACTCGAGAATATTATGATCACCCACACCTACAAACAAATGTATAAGTCTCTAATAATGCCCTAGATTCTTTCATTTTAACATCTTTATCTTCAGCTGGATATCCTGCCTAGCCTGCTACCCATTTCAATTCCATGAAAAATGTATCCTATTGCTTGCTCTCACGTCAGATGCCATCATGCTGTAGCTTTATGACATCAGAGGACCTCATGACCAATCGCCCTGGGTGACAACAACACATTACAATGAGACATCAGCAATTCCGCCCTAGTTGACTATTTGCTATTATGACTGCAAGGCAAGGTGGAAGTGTACTGGGAAAGTACTCTGCACCATTGAAAGCACTGGACTGCCCTTTTGAAAGTGGGTTTGAGTGACAAGAACACAGATTATCCTAAAGAGCAATCCATCTTGAGTATCAGAGTCCCACATACAGAGCGCTGGGAGGCAGGGTAAATAAGCTTCCCGCGTTTCAAAGTAAGTCAATCGCTCCAACATAAGACAACTCATTCCAGCCTCAAAGACACTAATTTCCTGTGATGATAAATTGCTAGCACTAGTATCTCAAGTAGGATTTTCAGCCTTGTAGACAGTCAACGTCTTTCATAAACTATCATGATGCCAATAGCGTCATTCGCATCGCTTCAGTCTTTACAAATAATATGTATGCGGAAGACCCCACTAAAAGGTGCGAAAATCCAGAGCTCACTAAAAATTCAAATCTCAATTTTATTTTTAACCTATCATACTTCTCTATTACTCTACACCACGCTAGCACCTATATTAGGATGTAAATAATAAGATGTCTATACTAGCCATGTGACAGGGGATCCTTCTCACTGCAATCCCTTTAGGTTATGGTACAGCAATAACTATTGAGTGACCTGCTACGTTTTTGGAAGAAGGCTTATGCTAAAGTTAGTGGTAATAATAAACATTCTGAAGAACAGATTCTAACATCTTCATTGTTGCACATTCCTATCAGTTAACCAATAGAGAACTCGATAATATTATGATCACCCACACCCACAAATAAATGTAGAAGTCTCTAATAATGCCCTAGATTCATTCATTTTAACATCTTTGTCTTCAGCTGGATATCCTGCCTAGCCTGCTACCCATTTCAATTCCATGAAAAATGTATCCTATTGCTTGCTCTCATGTCAGATGCCATCATGCTGTAGCTTTATGACATCAGAGGACATCATGACCAATCGCCCTGGGTGACATTAACACATTACAATGAGACATCAGCAATTCCGCCCCAGTTGACTATTTGCTATTATGACTGCAAGGCAAGGTGGAAGTGTACTGGGAAAGTACTCTGCACCATTGAAAGCACTGGGCTGCCCTTTTGAAAGTGGGTTTGAGTGACAAGAACACAGATTATCCTAAAGAGCAATCCATCTTGAGTATCAAAGTCCCACATACAGAGCGCTGGGAGGCAGGGTAAATAAGCTTACCGGTTTCAAAGTAAGTCAATCGCTCTAACATAAGACAACTCATTTCAGCCTCAAAGACACTAATTTCCTGTGATGATAAATTGCTAGCACTAGTATCTCAAGTAGGATTTTCAGCCTTGTAGACAGTCAACGTCTTTCATAAACTATCTTGATGCCAATAGCGTCATTCGCATCGCCTCAGTCTTTACAAATAATATGTATGCGGAAGACCACACTAAAAGGTGCGAAAATCCAGAGCTCACTAAAAATTCAAATCTCAATTTTATTTTTAACCTATCATACTCCTCTCAATCCAAAGCCTTATTTGCTATGACTCTACACCACGCTAGCACCTATATTAGGATGTAAATAAAAAGATGTCTATGCTAGCGACGTGACAGGGGATCCTTCTCACTGCAATCCCGTTAGGTTATAGTACAGCAATAACTATTGAGTGACCTGCTACGTTTTTGGAAGAAGGCTTATGCTATAGTTAGTGGTAATAATAAACATTCTGAAGAACAGATTCTAACATCTTCATTGTTGCACATCCCTATCAGTTAACCAATAGAGAACTTGAGAATATTATAATCACCCACACCCACAAACAAATGTAGAAGTCTCTAATAATGCCCTAGATTCATTCATTTTAACATCTTTGTCTTCAACTGGATGTCCTGTCTAGCCTGCTACCCATTTCAATTCCATGAAAAATTTATCCTATTGCTTGCTCTCCCGTCAGATGCCATCATGCTGTAGCTTTATGACATCAGAGGACCTCATGACCAATCGCCCTGGGTGACAACAACACAGGACAATGAGACATCAGCAATTCCGCCCCAGTTGACTATTTGCTATTATGACTGCAAGGCAAGTTGGAAGTGTACTGGGAAAGTACTCTGCACCATTGAAAGCACTGGGCTGCCCTTTTGAAAGTGGGTTTCAGTGACAAGAACACAGATTATCCTAAAGAGCAATCCATCTTGAGTATCAGAGTCCCACATACAGAGCGCTGGGAGGCAGGGTAAATAAGCTTCCCGCGTTTCAAAGTAAGTCAATCGCTCTAACATAAGACAACTCATTTCAGCCTCAAAGACACTAATTTCCTGTGATGATAAATTGCTAGCACTAGTATCTCAAGTAGGATTTTCAGCCTTGTAGACAGTCAACGTCTTTCATAAACTATCATGATGCCAATAGCGTCATTCGCATCGCTTCAGTCTTTACAAATAATATGTATGCGGAAGACCCCACTAAAAGGTGCGAAAATCCAGAGCTCACTAAAAATTCATATCTCAATTTTATTTTTAACCTATCATACTTCTCTCAATCCAAAGCCTTATTTGCTATGACTCTACACCACGCTAGCACCTATATTAGGATGTAAATAAAAAGATGTCTATGCTAGCGACGTGACAGGGGATCCTTCTCACTGCAATCCCGTTAGGTTATCATACAGCAATAACTATTGAGTGGCCTGCTACGTTTTTGGAAGAAGGCTTATGCTATAGTTAGTGGTAATAATAAACATTCTGAAGAACAGATTCTAACATCTTCATTGTTGCACATTCCTATCAGTTAACCAATAGAGAACTTGAGAATATTATAATCACCCACACCCACAAACAAATGTAGAAGTCTCTAATAATGCCCTAGATTCATTCATTTTAACATCTTTGTCTTCAACTGGATGTCCTGTCTAGCCTGCTACCCATTTCAATTCCATGAAAAATGTATCCTATTGCTTTCTCTCACATCAGATGCCATCATGCTGTGGCTTTATGGCATCAGAGGACCTCATGACTGATTGCCCTGGGTGACAACAACACAGGACAATGAGACATCAGCAATTCCGCCCTAGTTGACTATTTGCTATTATGAGTGCAAGGCAAGGTGGAAGTGTATTGGGATAGTACTCTGCACCATTGAAAGCACTGGGCTCTCCTTTTGAAGTGGGTTAGAGTGACAAAAAGACAGAGTATCCTAAAGAGCAATCCATCTTGAGTATCAGAGTCCCACATACAGAGCGCTGGGAGGCAGGGTAAATAAGCTTACCGGTTTCAAAGTAAGTCAATAGCTCTAACGCAAGACAACTCATTCCAGCCTCAAAGACACTAATTTCCTGTGATGATAAATTGCTAGCACTAGTATCTCAAGTAGGATTTTCAGCCTTGTAGACAGTCAACGTCTTTCATAAACTATCATGATGCCAATAGCGTCATTCATATCGCTTCAGTCTTTACAAATAATACTTATGCGGAAGACCCCACTAAAAGGTGCTGAGAGCTGTCAGACGCCCTGAACTTCATTCAATGACAAGCAAACCGATTAAATGAGAGTTTAACCTACCATGTAAATTGATCAAGGAAGTCGAAGGCTGACAACCTTTTTTTTGGGGGGGGTCTCAGCAATGCAGAGAAATGGTTTTTGGCATCACTCCCTCTGCTGGTCATTCAGTATAATCTGCAGATGGAAAAGTCCACTGTTAGTCCATTAACAGAACTTAAACATTTTCACACTATGCAACACAACAAATATATTTGTATACTATGCCAATAATCAGTACTATGGCGCCTGTAACAATGCGAAAATCCACAGCTCACTAAAAATTCAAATCTTAATATTATTTTCAACCTAGCATACTTCTCTTAATCCAAAGCCTTATTTGCTAACATTTCCACACTATGCAACACAACAAATATATTTGTATACTGTGCCAATAATCAGTACTATGGCGCCTGTAACAATGCGAAAATCCACAGCTCACTAAAAAGTCAAATCTTAATATTATTTTCAACCTAGCATACTTCTCTTAATCCAAAGCCTTATTTGCTATGACTCTCTACACCACGCTAGCACCTATATTAGGATGTAAATAAAAAGATGTCAATGCTAGCCATGTGACAGGGGATCCTTCTCACTGCAATCCCGTTAGGTTATGGTACAGCAATAACTATTGAGTGACCTGATACGTTTTTGGAAGAAGGCTTATGCTAAAGTTAGTGGTAATAATAAACATTCTGAAGAACAGATTCTAACATCTTCATCGTTGCACATTCCTATCAGTTAACCAATAGAGAACTTGAGAATATTATAATCACCCACACCCACAAACAAATGTAGAAGTCTCTAATAATGCCCTAGATTCATTCATTTTAACTAAGCCTGGGCGTAGTTCGCGTAGCCGCACTCCGCGGAGCTACGCGAAGATGCACTTGCACTCCGCGAACTACGCATAACTCCGCGAACATGCGTAGTAGCTTGCTTGACCCGTTCGCGAGCCGTTTTTAGTCTTCGGGAGCGCCGTGGAACTCTGGAACCTGCTCGACACCACATCTCCAGACGTCGCCTTCCTCACGGAAACATGGATGAATGCCTCCTCAGCGCCCGACATCGCCATCGCCATCCCGGACGGATACAAGATCACCCGGAGAGACCGCGTCAACCAGACAGGAGGAGGCATCGCCATCGTCCACAAGAACACCATCCGCATCACGACCAACTCAGACGACACCCTCACAGCCGCCGAACATCTTCACTTCCAGATACACACCGACCCCAAGACCACACTCAGAGGCACCCTCATCTACAGACCCCCAGGACCTCGCACACAATTCAGCGAAGACATCGCAGACTTCATCAGCCCGCACGCCCTCGCCTCCGCTGACTACATCCTCCTAGGGGACCTCAACTTCCACCTGGAGAACAACAACGACAACACCACCACCACCCTGCTGGACAACCTCGCCAACCTCGGACTCATGCAACTGGTGAACACCCCCACCCACTACGCCAGACACACGCTTGGCCTAGTCTTCTCCTCCAGCAAGTACATATCCTTCAGCCACTCCACCGGACTCCACTGGATAGACCACAGCTGCGTCCACTTCAGCTTCAGAAAGACCACGACTCACCACCACCAGCAACAGGTCCCTCGCAGGATCACCACCGACTAGCTCACCACTTCACTGAGCCAGAACCCTCCCGCCAGCTCAACGGACCCCAACCAAGCAGCCAACAACCTCACACAGTGGATCACCAATTGCGCTCGTCCAACCAGCCTCGACCACTCGCAGTCCGGCTTCCGCGCCAACACAGCACCGAGACCTACCTCATCGCAGCCACTGACGACATCCGAGCCCTGCTCGACAACTGGGAAACAGCGGCCCTCATCCTCCTGGACCTCTCCGCAGCATTCGATACGGTCTGCCACCGCACCCTAGTGCAGCGCCTCAGCAACATCGGAATCCAAGAGAAGGCACTGGAGTGGATCATCACGTTCCTCACCGGAAGAACCCAGAGAGTCCGCCTCCCCCCGTACAGATCCAAGGCCACCGAAGTCATATGCGGCGTACCACAAGGATCATCACTCAGCCCCACCCTCTTCAACGTCTACATGAGCCCCCTCGCAGCCATCGTACGCCAACACAACCTCAACATCATCTCCTACGCCGACCACACCCAGCTGATCCTCTCCCTCACCAACGACCCAGGATCCACCAGAACCAACCTACAAGAAGGGATGAAAGACGTAGTCAAGTGGATGAGGAACAGCCGCCTGAAACTGAACTCAGACAAGACGGAAGTCCTCATCCTTGGATCATCACCCTCTGCCTGGGACGACTCCTGGTGGCCCCCTGGTCTGGGCAGCGCACCCAAACCAACGGACCACGCACGCAACCTGGGCTTCCTCCTGGACTCCTCCCTCTCGATGACCAGACAAGTCAACGCCGTCCCATCATCATGCTTCAACATCCTACGCATGCTCCAATAGATCTTCCGATGGCTCGCCACCGAAACCAGGAAGACGGTCACACAGGCACTCGTCACCAGCCGACTGGACTACGGAAACACCCTCTATACCGGAACCACAGCCAAACTCCAGAAAAGACTCTAACACATCCAGAACGCCTCCGCACGACTCATCTTGGACATACCCCGACACAGCCACATCTCCGGACACCTGAGAGACCTTCACTGGCTCCCCGTCAGCAAGAGAATCACGTTCCAACTCCTCACCCACGCACACAAGGCCCTCCACGACCTGGTCCCCAGGTACCTCAACAACCGCCTGACCTTCTACACTTCCACCCGCCAGCTACGATCGACCAGCCACGCCCTCGCCGCCGTGCCACGCATCCGAAGATCCACCATGGGAGTAAGATCCTTCTCCTACCTGGCAGCCAAGACTTGGAACTCCCTCCCCATCCACCTCCGCCTGACCCAAGACCACCTCTGCTTCAGGAAGCAACTCAAGACATGGTTGTTCGAGCAGTAGCGGACCCCCCTCCCCCAAGCGCCTTGAGACCCTCTGGGTGAGTAGCGTGCTATACAAATATCCTGATTGATTGATTGATTGATTGCTTGCATGCTCGGGATGTGTAGCGCGCAAAGTTACCCATGAGGTTTGTCCCGCCCGCTCGCGTTCCCTTATTTCCGGTCACTACTAACGTGTTCGCGAGTTATTCTGTGCCAGATTGCAGTTTCTGCGTGTTCGGCAACTCGATCTTACCGACAAGCATCCTCGCGCACGCGAAAATGCTATTGAGCGCGCGAGAACTACGCTACGCAGCACTTTGCGGAGTATTCGACAACTTTGCGTTCTCCGCGGAGCGCGGAGTTGCCGAAACTCCGCGAACGGAGCGTAGTTCTTCGCCCAGGGCTAGTGCATACCCCCGGAGTGCCATTTAGTGTGGTCCTGACGAATGCTGCGCGATCCCGCTTTTTTGACAGCAGAAACATGTTGACCAGTTGTTGTAATTAAGGACACAGGTCACCTAATACAGTACCATTGATTGTCCGATTTTCATGTTTTTAACCTTAATACGGGTTAGCCTGCATTAAATATTTTGTTTGGGCTTTAACCCTGTATTTTTTAATTTTGCACTCACTTATTCTGCACACACATTTGAGTTTAATCATTAGTACACTCACCACCAAAACCCGCTCCGCTGTAACTCAGGCGTTGTAGCACACTGGGGCGGCATTCGGTCACCCCAGCGGGGACCCGATGATGAAGCATGTCACCAACTAGTGGTGAGTGAGGGTCCTTCTAAACAAAAGGCTGTTTGCCTTGCCTTGTTGGACATTGTCATCCTTGGCCACAGGGTGGATACCTCCTGATTAGTGGGTATAGTCATGCTTAATACACAGAACTACCTGACCAAGGTTGGGGTCCAGGAATAAACTGTCACTATTATTGCCGTTATTTGTTTTTGGGTATATGGGGTTTCTTTTTAGCTACACTTAAGCACTCCTTAGTTGTTTTTGATATAACCTTAGGGGGCACAGGAGTGTTGACTCGAGCCCTACCTCTCCCGTTGATACATAAAACTTTAAAATGGTGGCCAGGCCCCATGACTGCGTCATTTGATCAAGGCTTTTGGTAGCCGAAACGCGTCATGGCAGACTGGTGTTGGGCGCAATAAAACTTTAACACCAAGATTTGGGTCTCGTCTCGTCTCTTCGTCGATTTGACTGCATGTGTTGTGGTTGAGAAAGTTGAGGACGATTCATACCCCATATATATATATATATATATATATATATATATATATATATATATATATATATATATTACCTACTGGCGTGTCGCCAGTAGGTATATATAGTTAGGATTTTTTCCCTATGGGATTTTTGAAAATTCTATGTCTAATAACTTTGGCGTTTGTGGACGGAATCGGCTGAAATTTTCAGGAAAATGGCACATTCTGTTTCTGAGCAGCCCCTAAAAATTTGGGGGGGTTTCCTCAAGGGGGGGCCGAGTAAAAAGGGGGGTCCCAAAACGCGTTTTCCCCATGTTCATTTCCATAGGGCGGTTGGCCTCACTTTTAGCTCGAACGGCTGAATGGATTTGCACGAAACTTGGCAAAATTGTAGGGACTGTTAGCCCGATGTGCCTTTGCTAGGTCTCAATATATGTGCTCCAGTGGATTTTGAGAAATTAACGTTCAAAACAAGATATATATCTGTAACAGCGCTCCGGGCTGCGCTCCGGTCCGCTTACTTTTTGCGAAACGGAACTTTACGATGCGAAGCTGATTGGCTCTCCGGTGTCTGTCAACATTCTAAACAGTCCGGAGCGGCCGCCATCTTATCTCTCGGTAGGATCGAGAGAGAAGAAGAGGTGAAAAACGAAGGGGGAATTTAATGAAAGGGGGCAAGGTATACCCCTCTTGACCCCCTAGGAATGTTGTTGGGGTTATTAAAGGGTCCCGTGGGGAAAATAAAAAAAAAATTATTTTTCACGGTAGAAGCGCTTCCCGGGCCGCGAACTGGGCCGCAAACTGGTAGCGAAACGGGAATTCGCCATTTTGTGCTTCGTTTTAATTAAATTACTAGGTATAAGGGGGTGCGGGAGACGTATCCTAATCCCTTATGTTTTCTGAGGGTGGCTGAGGAGGCTCATATATGTTGATATATGTCTTCCAGCGGCTGTGCGTGCGCCATCTTGTCTCTCGGTAGGATCGAGAGAGAAGAAGAGGTGAAAAACGAAGGGGGAATTTAATGAAAGGGGGCAAGGTATTCCCCTCTTGACCCCCTAGGAATGATGTTGGGGTTATTAAAGGGTCCTGTGGGGAAAAAAAAATTGATTTTTCACGGTAGAAGCGCTTCCCGGGCCACAAACTGGTAGCGAAACGGGAATTCGCCATTTTGTGTTTCGTTTTAATTAAATTACTAGGTATAAGGGGGTGCGGGAGACGTATCCTGATCACTTATGTTTTCTGAGGGTGGCTGAGGAGGCTCATATATGTTGATACATGTCTTCCAGCGGCTGTGCGTGAGGTTTTTTTTTTTTTTTGCTGCGTGACGTCTGTTAACGTTCGATTCGATTGAAATCAGGAAGTGTTGACCGCCAATTTGTCAATGCGATAAAATATTTTGTTATAAATGAATCCTTATTGATAAACATTGTCTGCGCCATCTTGCCTTTTTTCCAATGCCACAATTTTGTCGTGCACGGCAGCAATTTTAGATGCCAGGCCGGTCCCAGGCTATCACCTAGCCCTGCGGATGTAGTTTATGGCCCCAGCTGTAGAGAATCCAGACATGCCAACCCTCCCGATTCAGGCGTGAGACTACTGATTTCAGTGCTAGTCTCCCGCCTCCCGATTTCTGCAAGCAAAAACCCGGGGGCATATTACCAACAACTAGCGATAATTTTTGTCTCTAACTTGTTTAGAGACAAAAATTATCGCCGCACATCGGCGATTTTTATCGCAGATAAACCTTGCTATTAGCAAGGTTTATCGCAAATGCGATTAAAAACGGCCGCAATGCATGAATATCGCTGAAAAGTCAGCGATATTCATGCATTATCGAGCAAATGCTCTTAGCCATGTTATCCACCTCCCATTGGATAACGTGGCTAAGAACTGCTCAGGGCAGGTGTTAGCTTTTGGAGATATTCGCGCTTAGCGCGAATATCTCCAAAAGTTGGTAATAGGAGATAGCGATGTTAGGGACTGTTTCCAGTCGCTAACATCTTGGCACGCCCACTTTGCATGTCATTAGTGATAAATATCACTGACATGCAAAGCGGGGCCCAAGATGGTCGCTATCTCCTTTTAGCTGCCACTAACTGGTGTTAGCGACAGCTTGGTAATAGGGAGATAATTTTATCTCCGCTTTCTTGGCTTTTAAAGCCAAAAAAGCGGAGATAAACCCCCTTGATAATATGCCCCACGATTCCTCGGGGGTTTCAGCTGACAGGGCTTGGTATTGTGTTACGTGGTAATTCTTCCAGGAAACGTCAGAGGGTCGATGCAGGGGTTCTAGAAGGGGTGATAAACCATTTAAGCCTCATGAACAAGCGCATGGTCTTTTAAAGATCTGTGAAGTACTCGGGGCGGCGGTGTGTGTGTGCCCTCTTTCAGGAGCGGGCGGGGGGGGGGGCACTGCCAGCAACTTGCCAGGCCAGGCAGTGTTCAACACTTGCATCACCCTTTCTCTGCCTGCTATTGCGCTCCATGCTTCGGAAAGGTAAGAAAAAGAACGTGCATTTGAGTTTGAAATGTCCCATCCTGTAGCAGTACACTTGCAAAGCCCACACATGACAATAACCCGATTCAAGGCCCCATTCACCCGATTTTTTAAAAATATATAGCACTCCAACAAAGTAGGATTATAAAACTTTATTAACTTTTAAATATAACGAACGCAACAAAAACTGTAAATACATTTAAACATTTTTTGACAAAAAAAAGCAACAATGGTCAGAAGCTGTCTTTTGTGCGAATAGTCCCAAGGCAGCACAACGTGCTGAGTTCTGGACGGCACCCAGGTGATGCCACCTGGGTGCCGCACTGGTTTTTGGTTTCCTACAATGCAGCTCAGAAAAACAGCGTGGGGCGTCCCGGGTGGTGCGGGGGGAGGCCTCGTCAGTAGCGGTCTGTTGTGCGAATAGTCCCAAGGCAGCAGAACGCGCTGAGATGTGGATGGCACCCAGGTGATGTCCAGTAAACTGCCGCACTGGTTTTGGTATCCTACAATGCTGCTCCGGGGGGGGCGTGGGGGAGACGGCGTGAACGGGCCTCCCCAGGTGGCGGCCATCCAGCTGAGTTGCGCCCGCTCTTGCGGCACACAGCATCTCGCTCACCATGTAGTTGACTTCCGCCCACTCTTGCAGTGCAGCGATAGGCGGCTGCCACAGGACTCTTAAAATGGCGGACGGCTCTTCGGTTTTGGGCCTGGTCCACTAAAATGGCCCTGGGACACCTTGGAACTGGGACGCTTGCCTGCTAGGGCTTGGGCTCCATTCTCGAAAGCGTCCCCTCAGCCGTGAAGATTCTACAAAAGTCTTGGGGGCCCTCGACTCCTGCAGGCTTCCGGTGGGGAGCGGCTGCCATGATTGCTCGCGGAATGGCCACGACGGAGCCACGAGATGGTGGTGCTCTCATGCTGACGCCAGCTTCAGTCTGAATCATTCAGAAACAAGGTGGGGCTTTCATCGTTTGGGAAAAAAAAATGTTCTAAACCAATGAAAAGTGTTATTTTTAGGTCATATGACCAAGCCTTCCATCTTTAGGAAACCAAAAGTAAAATGAACCAATGAAAAGTTTTATAAACAAGTCACATGACCTGTTATGCGGCATAGGGCTACAAAAAGCATAGAAAATCCGTTGGCACGTGAGGCGGCGTCAGTAGCGGACCGATGTGCGAATAGGCCGAAGGCAGCACAACGCGCCGAGATCCGGATGGCACCGAGTTAGTGTCCAGCAAGTTGCTGCACTGGTGTGGCTATCCTACAATGCTGCGCCGAAAGTCGGCGTGGGGCGCCCCGTTGGCCTGTGAGGTCGCGTCAGTCAGTGGGGGCTGTGCGTCTCCCCCAAGATGGAGGCTCCTCGGCTGCAGTGGGGCGCCCCTTAGCGTTTCACTCACCGTCCAACTGAGTTGCGTCTGCACTTGCGGCTACAGTAGGCCGAAGGCAGCACAACGCGCCGAGATCCGGATGGCACCGAGGTGGTGTCCAGCAAGTTGCCGCACTGGTGTGGCCATCCTACAATGCTGCGCCGAAAGACGGCGTGTCCAGCTGAATTGCGGTCACTCTTGCGGTACAGTGACTCGAACGCGCCGAGATCCGGATGGCACTGAGGTGGTGTCCAGCAAATTGCCGCACTGGTGTGGCCATCCTACAATGCTGCGCCGAAAGACGGCGTGTCCAGCTGAGTTCCGGCCACTCTTGCGGTACAGTGACTCGAACGCGCCGAGATCCGGATGGCACCGAGGTGGTGTCCAGCAAGTTGCCGCACTGGTGTGGCCATCCTACAATGCTGCGCCGAAAGTCGGCGTGGGGTGCCCCATTGGCTTATGAGGTGATGTCAGTAGTGGACCGATGTGTGAATAGGTCGGAACCAGCACAAGGCGCCAAGATCCGAATGGCAAGTCCTGGATGTTGAGTGCCATAGTTGAGAGTTCTGAGCAGTGCTTGTAAGACTGTCTGAAGCTTATTTGCACCTGCTGCAGCTTCACTATTGCCCTGGTGTGGCCAAAGATGGCACATGACATAGGCGGCCGGCTCCCGAGGTCCGGCGGAACTTTTTTCCTTTTCCTTTCTGCTTCTTGTCCCACAATCCGTTTCACCTGAAGACACGACCAGGTCCCTGAATGTGTGCAGGGGGACGTTATTGATTGAATCAAAATGGCGGCTTCACACAAAGCTGACTCAAGCGTTGCTGTTGATGCTATACAGACAAAAATTGGTTTTCAGTTTGTACATTCTTCAGGATTTTTTTTTCCATCCAAGGCTGATTGAGAGTTTGCAGAAAAATGGCTTCAGATTTTCCACATACTACTCTTCAACATTCTTCCTAAATGTAACAATGTGAGACTCACTAGGAGAACGGCTGTTTATCTTTCCTTTCAAAATGCTGCCAACAATATTTTCTGAATGGAAGACACCATCTTGTAGCATAAAGGGCCGAAATGGGTTCTGGTCTGGCCGATGGTTGGTGGAGACATTTTGACTATATCTTGGACCTGCCCGGCCTCGCCCAAAATGGCGCCGGTATAAATGGGACTCGTAACTCCTTGTTGTGTACTGGTTGAACAACCTTGATATCACGAGATATGAATGCAGTTTTGATGCTCATGACGGGCGGGGACGAGAATTGATTGAATATTTTGATATCCCTATTGATATTAAGTTCTGATGTGTTATTGATTACTGTAGTATTGAAAGTTCGAATTAACGTCACCCATGGTACTTGCCCGCAAATGTATATCTAGATGATTTTTTTGTAAGTGGCCCTGTCGTAATTTAATTACAAAATGTACGTCCACCGATTCCGCAACTGTTAGACACCTTAGTTCTTGCAACCTAATGGCCCGCTCGTTACGTTCCTCTATAATGTAAATGTCTCCTCATCATATACGATTTCAGTTTGCTCCGTGGCCGGCCCACGTGGTTATAGGCCCGTATTTGTATACTGACATTTTCACAATAAAGGTTTTTAAAACAAAACATGGTAGTAGTATTTACATTGGTAAAGTTTTTACTTTTAGTCACTGTTTTCGAATCAGTAAAAGGCAAGTGAAATAAAGCAGTCCAATTACATGACGGATAAAAGGTATAATACGTAGGAACGCAGTAAAGATAAATGGTCAAGGGCAGTTGTGTTTTCCACTCCTGCAACATAAAGTGATCGATAAGAATCTGATAATCAGGCGTATCAGCGACTAAGACAGCAGGCCGAGTCTCTTTTACTCAACGGCCCCGTCATGGGACGAAGAAACGCCCTTTTTCTCGAAAAAGGAATATATTTTACTTGCAGGACAGTTGTAAATTTTCCAGGAAAGTACATTAGCCTGGAATATTATAACATATATGTTTAAAAAAAAAAAAGTTCGAAATCAATAAAAAGCGTATTTTTTAGGTCATATGACCAAGCTTTTCATTATTAAAATAACAAAAGTAAAATGAACCAATAAAAGTTTTATTAACAAGTCACATGACCTGTTATGCTTACGTTACGGGCTGCGCGCCGCGCCCCGGATCACTTCCGGGTGCGCTAACGCGGCATGTCATATAACGCATTACGCGACAACGTAGGTCAAGAATATAGTCAAAATGTCTCCACCAACCAGCGTTCGGAACACAACCCCTTTCAGCAGTCCAAAAAGTTCTGTTAAATGACAACAGAGGGGACAGGCAACAAGAACCATCAGTCAAAGAGGGGAGGGCAAGTTCTTCTCTACCGGGTCATGTTGGGGCGCTACCGGAACTGATCGAATTGGTAGTCTACAGTGTTTCTGGATGTTTCAGACTAAAGCTGGCGTCAGCATGAGAGCACTACCATCTCGTAGCTCCGTCGTGGCCATTCCACGAGCAAACATGGCAGCCGCTCCCCACCAGAAGCCTGCGGGAGTCGGGGGCCCCCAAGACTATTGTAGAATCTTCACGGCTGAGGGGACGCTTTCGAGAATGGGACCCAAGCCCTATCAGGGAAGCGTCCGAGTTCCAAGGTGTCCCAGGGCCATTTTAGTGGACCACGCCCAAATCTGAAGAGCAGGCCGCCATTTTGAGAGTCCTGTGGCAGTCGCTTATCGTTGCATCGCAAGAGCGGGAGCAACTCAACTACATGGTGAGCGAGACGCTGTAGTCGCAAGAGCGGGCGATAAACAGCTGAATGGCGGAAGAGGCACAGTGTAGCAAAAGCGGGCGGAATGGCAACTAAAACGGTAAAGGGGCGCCCCACTACAGCGTGTCTTCAGGTCAAACGGATTGTGGGACAAGGTCCAGAATAGAAGAGTCATCAAAAGGCAAAAAGTTCCGCCGGACCCCGGGAGCCGGCCGCCTATGTCGGGGGCGATCTCAGGCTAAACCGGTGCTATAAGACTTGGGGAGGGGGTCGGAGCCAAGCGTCTTCTCCGAGTCCGTGCCATCACACCGCCCCTCGGGGGCCTCCGTCAAGCGGTTTAGGGAGGTACCATATCACATTGTTTTCAAATGCAGTCAGGTCCACAAACGACCCTCACTTACTTCGAGAATAGTGAAGCTGCAGTAGGTGGAAATAAGCTTCAGACAGTGTTACAAGCGCTGCTCAGAACTCTGAACTATGGCACCCAACATCCAGAACTTATGCCATTTGAGAATGGCAGTGACATCGAAGCAACTCAGGGACCAAAACCATTAACGTACTTTCATGTATGAAAATCTTACTTGGGGAGGGGGCAGGAGCGAAGCGCCCCCTCCCAGTCCGCGCCACCACACCGTATGTTGAAAATCTGAAGCCATCGTTCTACAAACTCAACCAACCTTGGATGGAAAAATCTAGAAAAATGTACAAACTGAAAACCAGTTTTGGTCTGCATAGCATCAGTAGCAACGCTTGCTATCAGAGTGCATGAGTTTCATGCTCGATTGATTGAGCTAGCCGGATCGGGCAATAAAAAGTATAAAATAGTTATGTAAATAGTTATTTAATAAAATGTTTTACCCTGTTTCTTTGCTGGTGTGTTGTATATATTTTTAATATTTGCATAGGGTTTGTCGTTATTTTGGGCGGGGTGGGTGACGGAGCCGAGCTGTCTTGCAGCCCTCATGGTGTGGAGCTCAGTTCATCTCACTATTTTCGAATTTCTCATGAAGGGTTGTTCCTAATATTTCTATTTTAGCGAGGTCAAAAAGAGATCCAATTAGTGGCCTACTGATTTTGCTCGATTAATTTTATTTTTTTACACGATTTTTCACGATTTTTCACTATCTGCAAAGACTAAACAGAGTATTGCGACTTTGTGCTTGTTTGTAAATAGAGAATGAACCAAAGAGAATCAATTGTAAAACAGTAAATGCTTGGATAACAATCAATCAAATGGAGAGACAAGCAGGCACGACGGATTACAACGGGGGTAAAGGCCTGCGTTAACTACTCTTCACTATCTGCAAAGAGAGAGTACTACTAAGAGAAAAGAGGGGAGGGGGGGGCAGCGTTCAAAGCACATCAGCGTGCATAAACACGAAAAAGTTTTTACCTATCACGTACTTTACATTTGACAGCTTTTGATATTTGCTATTAAAAAACCATTGAAATTCACAGAAAAAAACCATAGGTTTTACGCCATATATAGTTAGGAATTTGCATTTACAAAACCTTGAAAATTCACTGAAAAAACCATTGGTTATAGACCATATATAGTTAGGGATTAGCCTTTTCAAAACCTTATTTTACTCACACAAAACCATTGAAATTTCATATATAGTTAGTTGCACTAACTATATATCGCGCACCCGCAATCCACTGCTGATGATGTCACATATTACATCATTCATGACATGGTTAGTGACATCACTGATGACATCTCAAATGACATCACTGATGACATCTCAAATGACATCACTGATTACATCTCAAATGACATCACTGATAAAATCACTGATAACATCTCATTTGACATGACTGATCACATCACTGATGATATCATTCATGTGATAATACCATGAACCTCTTCAGACTCTAATATAACCTTAGATACAATCAGTGTAAACAGACAGTCACAGACTGTCACTCATCCATGGAGTTACTCACACACCTAGTCAGTTATGCAAAAAATCAATCACACCTCCATTTTCTCAACTATACAGTTATACACACCTTACTTATTCAAACATATACTAACACATATTTACTCTCTTATACAATCCCTGATACATGTTCACAATGATCCATACAGCCACTCACACATTCACTGGCTCTTATGCACAGTTATTTATATATGTCAATTCTCACATGTACTGTGTTTTACATATGTACTTACTTTGACATGTAGCACTGAGATATCCATTCACTCACTAATACACTCATGCACAGTCAACCGCCCATACAGCTGTTTCCACATGTACTTTTGAACCCATACATATAGTGAATCTACTACTCACACATGTATGTACAGAGTCACACACCTCCCAGCCACCCATACACACACACTCAGTTTCCCATACAAATACTTGGACAACCAATGAATAACCCATACAGTTACTCATATAGCTACTGATCAACATATGCAGCAGTTTGTAGAACAACAGATATAATGATGCACAAATTAAAACAGTTTAGTCACTAACCCATGCACTCAGTGAGACACATTTAATCACTCACTCATACAGTCAGTCATGCACCTACTAAATCCTTCATCCAGACACTTATACATCCACTCATTCTTCAATATGTAAGACATATTTTAACTTTACAGAAACATACAGTCACTGGATGTTGTCATCAGTGATGTCATCAGTGATGTCATTTGAGATGTCATCAGTGATGTCATCAGTGATGTCACTAACCATGTCATGAATGATGTAATATGTGACATCATCAGCAGTGGATTGCGGGTGCGCGATATATAGTTAGTGCAACTAACTATATATGAAATTTCAATGGTTTTGTGTGAGTAAAATAAGGTTTTGAAAAGGCTAATCCCTAACTATATATGGTCTATAACCAATGTTTTTTTCAGTGAATATATATATATATATATATATATATATATATATATATATATATATATATATATATATATATACTCAATCCAGCCGTGCATAACAGAATAAATGACAAAATAATAATCACTGCCTGTTTAGTAGTAAAATATAGCATTATTTGGTGTTTAGTGGAGTTATGACAACTTTTAGCCCTGGTGCCACTGCACCTGCTGCAAGATTTAAATCAAGCCCCTTTTAACTGCAATTGTGACTGCCTCTATAGTGGTAAAAACGATTCATAAAGTGCAAAGAAAGGTACTGGTCCATGAATAGGAAATGCCACAAACGTTCTAAGGCTAAAGCATATGCTTTACACAACAAAGTAATAAAAAAGCGAAGCATTCCCACATACTGCAGGAGCTGTCTGCCTTTTCCCTCGGAAGAGATCTTATTGTATAGTTTAACAGTCCCTGAAGTGTGGACAGTGAATGGGCCTTAAGCAGTCGGAATAGCTTTACTAGAAGATCAGTATCGTAAATGCGTGCAGCCAGAGGAAGTATCTAAAAACTGTACATGCTGTTCAGCCTTAATGGAAGAAAAAAGTTTCACCTACTAAAGCAGATGTGCATGAGTACTTTAGCCCTGGGAACTGATAAGAGAAACCCCTTTTTAGCTTTATTAAATACAATAGATTTTACAGGAACAGTTCTGTGCAGGCGAAGCGTAAAAGAAACATAACCTCATTTACTTTTGAAAAGCTTTGTATGGCCTGTGAAGTACCAGAGTCCAGCACATGCATCAGATATGAATGCTCTGTGTCCTGGAAGCTTCAGCAGCCCAGGTCACAGCACAGGCGGCGGGTGGGGCCAGGGATCTGAGTCCATTTAGAGCAATGGGCTCTATGTGTGCTTGTATTCAGGAAAAGAGACATGTTGAAATCAGTAGCCTCTTTAAACTTTGTTCATTTTTCAGTCCCCATGCTTTTAATGCACTGAAAAAACAAATACACTTTTAACAAGGACTGCTACATGGCTTTCTCTTTTTAAACTGCAGGGGTGTTTATCCCACTTGCCGTCCCTCCTCACCCTGTCTTTATTACAAGTCTGCAATTTGGCTAATACCCCCATCTTTGCCTTGTATATGGATTTTTTATTCTGAAAAAATGTGCCGACTTATATTTAACTAGCATTAAACAAGCATTAGTAAAACAGACTGATCTAGTGTTGAGAAGCCGTTGCAAGGTTTTTTTTTATGAACACTTATTACAAGAATAGAAATCATTTAAGTGCCCTTCACCAGGATACAAGATTCCAATTTGAACAAAGTAACGGTACAGGCCCACTAAAAAGGACTTAAAGAAAAATATTTTAATACTTAATAATGGAAAGAATAGAAAAAAAAAGCTTAAGTATTTTTGAACAATCCCTGCATTGTCTGTAGATGTCTAATCCAGTTGTGCACCACTAATTAGGCAAAAAGCAGTCACGGTCTTAAGAGGAGGGCCCCTGCTTTCGTAGGCGCAAGTATAATGAATGATGAGTTAGAGAGACCAAAGCATGAAAACAGCCGACCCGAAGACCCTTCATGTACGAATATCGTTTGTACTCAAGAATATTTTCATGCTAGCTCTTGGACAGACATAGAAATGTGCTTTGGGTGAAACCTTAACTTCTGGCACCAGCTTAATATTGGATTCCTAAATTTCATTTTGATCAAGTTCTCGCTTTTTATTCATTTTCTTTTTAACTCCCAACAAGCATATACATGAAGAATACTGCTTTAAGCCGACATGAATGACTTATTTATATTTCGCAATGAGCTGTGATTCATTTGAGCCATGATGAATGTAGGTTTGGCCAAACGCCACTCAGTTTTTGAGACTAGCACTTAGATTTCCTCAGCTAACTTTGAGGCAAAGAAAGAGAGAAAAACACAAAAGGGGCGACAGAGGAAGAGAAAGCTAGAGCACCAGTGACAAGGGATGAAAGCAAAGAGGAAAAAAGAACACTAGAGCAGAGGTCTTCAAACTTTGTTCCCTTGAGCCCCCTAAGCTAAATATTTTGAAGTCTGGTCCCCCATACAAAACGTTATGGCAATGACTGGAAGAGTTTAAGGGGCAGGGCAGAGCACAGAGGTTTGGGTTTGTGAGACCATTGCAGGGTTTTTTATTCTGTAGCTCATAATTAGGGCTCCCGGTTTTCCGTTTTTACGGATTTATACATATAAATACAGACGGAAATCGATATTTCCTTTGTCTGTATTTATATGTATAAACAGCAAAATACTACTAAATGTTGCTGCGCGCTCTGCCGTGCTCCATTGAAGAGTTTCCTTGCCACGCCCCCGTTCCAGGAAATTCCTTGCAATCCTTCAATCAGGGTCTTTTACTGCCCTCAAGTGGGCCTATGGGCGCAGGGTCTTTCAGTGACGATGGTGCCCCTCAGCCTTTCCTGGTCTGATCATAGCATCACTGTGTGGGCATTCCAACACCTCCGGCCCCTCCCTCATAACTTTTGGCCTTTATTTTGGGGGCTCACCTGCCTATTCTTCCTGCTTGCCTGTACTACAGATGATTTTTTCCCTGCACTACAGACCACCAGGTGTGAAAACCAGTCCGAAGACCAGTCCAGTCCAGTCCACCCACCTCCGAACCTAAACCGCACTCTAACAACCTCTGCGCCTGGAACCCTATCACCACCGAAGACACCATCCGCCTGATGAACTCCATCCACTCAGGATCGCCAACCGACCCATGTCCCTACCACATTTTCAACAAAGCAGACTCCATCATCGCACCCCATCTCCGCGATGTCATCAACTGTTCCTTTAACTCCGCTACCTTCCCGGAAAACTGGAAACATGCCGAACTCAGCGCCCTTCTGAAGAAACCCACAGCAGACCCCACCGAACTTAAGAACTACCGCCCCATCTCGCTCCTCCCATTCCCTGCCAAAGTCATTGAGAAAGCCGTCAACAGTCAGCTCGCCGCCTTCCTCGAATCCAACAAATCCCTCGACCCTTCACAATCCGGCTTCCGAGCCAAACACAGCACCGAGACCGCCCTCATCGCAGCAACAGACGACATTCGAACACTACTGGACAACGGAGAAACAGTTGCCCTCATCTTACTTGACCTCTCCACAGCCTTCGACACAGTCTGTCATAGCACCCTCATACAACGCCTCAGCAACGTCGGAATACAAGGAAAAGCACTGGAATGGATCACCTCGTTCCTCGCCGGAAGAACCCAGAGAGTCCGCCTCCCCCCTTTCAAATCAGAGGCCACCGAAGTCATCTGCGGCGTACCACAAGGTTCATCACTCAGTCCCACCCTCTTCAACGTATACATGAGTCCCCTCGCATCCATCGCACGCCAACACAACCTCAACATCATCTCCTACGCAGACGACACCCAGCTGATCCTCTCCCTCACCAAAGACCCAAACACCGCCAACACCAACTTGCACGATGGAATGAAAGAAGTAGCCGAGTGGATGAAGAAAAGCCGTTTAAAATTAAACTCGGACAAAACGGAAGTCCTCATCTTAGGGTCATCCCCCTCTGCCTGGGATGACTCATGGTGGCCACCGGCCCTGGGAACCGCACCCATACCTACGGACCACGCACGTAACCTGGGCTTCATCCTGGACTCCTCCCTCTCGATGACCAGACAAGTCAACGCCGTCTCATCATCATGCTTCAACATCCTACGCATGCTCAAAAAAATCTTCTGTTGGATCCCCACCGAAACAAGAAAGACGGTCACCCACGCACTGGTCACAAGCCGACTGGATTACGGAAACAACCTTTACGCCGGAACCACAGCCAAACTACAGAAAAAACTCCGACGCATCCAAAACGCCTCAGCCAGACTCATATTGGACATCCCTCGACAAGCCCACATTTCCAGCCACCTCAAAGACCTCCATTGGCTCCCTGTCAACAAGAGAATAACGTTCCGTCTCCTCACCCACGCACACAAAGCCCTCTGCGACCTAGGACCCGAATGCCTCAACACACGACTATCCTTCTACACCCCCCCGACAACTACGATCATCCAATCAAGCCCTCGCCGCTATTCCGCGCATCCACAGATCCACCATGGGGGGAAGATCCTTCTCCTACTTAGCGGCCAAAACCTGGAACTCTCTCCCCACCCACCTCCGCCTTACACAGAACCACCTCTCCTTCATAAAGCAACTAAAAACTTGGATATTCGATAAGTAAAGCACCTCCCTCCCTCAAGCGCCTTGAGACCCTCTGGGTGAGTAGTGCGCTATACAAATGTTGGAACTTGAACTTGAAGGCGCCTTCCTGTTGCCACCGTCGGTTTTATCTCTGCGCCAGCCAGCTGCCATTCCTATTCACAAGGTAAGTCTCTAACGAGTCAGAATTGCTTGTTGTGGCGGCTCTGCTTGCAGTGTGTGGGCCGCACAGTTGGGGGCATCACCTCGGCTCTCGAAGCACGGGCAGCGAGTGGAGGAGCGACTGAATCGCCCTGGGTGCCCCGCTTGAATTCCCCTGCCAGGGGCACGTGAGCATGTATGGTTTCTCTGCCTATGAACTGGCCTTGGAGTTGTAAGTGTTTATTTACGCATCTCTCCAACCCTGATTCTCTCCTCCGTCCCCCCCCCTCGCAGTCTACCTCGACTGACCTCATGTTGCGAAGTACCCCCTACCAGGCCCTCACTGCCCGCTCCCCCACCCCCCACAAGTCTCCTACCAGCCCCCTTCTGAACTCGCCCAAGCCAGGTGTGCACAAGCACGGATGCTTGTAAAACACAAACTCGAGAGGCACCTCTTTTATTAGAAAGCTCCCAGAAGCTTTTCTATCCTTTATTGGGCGCTCGGTGTCTGTTTAAGAGATCCAAATCGGTACTCTGTTTTTAATACCTTATAGTGCCAGGGGCGGGGGGCGCCCGGGGTGGTCTGGTCAATTAATTTATTTTTAAGTTTGAATGTAGAGCAGGACGTTGTTACCAGGGTGTAAAAGTAACTCAGACATTTATCGTGCATGTTCCCCTAGAGAAAGGTTTTACGATACAGCTGACTTAAAAGACAGTTTTTGAATACATATCCACATGAGAGTAAATCGGAAGTGGAGGGTGGAAGTTTTACACCAATCGCGCTTTTGCCTATAGCGTTCATTGATTTATTTAAGGTTTTTGTGCAGCGCAGACCACATCACGTTACCTAAGAGAACTTTGCATTGGAGTGATGCAATGAGGAGAAACTAGTGAGCATACATACATAAAGACTGTATATTTTGGAATGCCTTTTTACCCACACGTACATTTATCCCAGAGAACAGGCTGGATTAGAGCAGCAAACAGAAATTCTTAGTTTACAGTGGTTCCTGTTCAATGCTAGAAATTAAGGTCTAATCTAGAAACAATGAGTGACTACGGAAAGTGTTATGTGGGATGTTCTAGAACTACAATTGAGAACCAGGCATGAACGTGCTGTTTGTAGTGACCTTTCTCAGGACGGAGGAATGCTATTCCACATCTTGGTTGCTGCCCAGAGAAGGATTGGTGAAGATGTTTGCGCTTTTTTAATTTAGGGAGCTGGTGTGCATTGTCAATTTAAATAAATGCAGAAAAATACTAGCTGTAGCGGCGTCTTTTCCTTGTAGCAAAAATAAATGCGGATAAATACAGAAATAATGCCCAAAAAATAAATATGGATAAATACAGACGGAAATGGCAAGAAAATAAATACCATAAAACCGGGAGCCCTACTCATAATCCACAGTAATTTGAGGCTTAAAAAAGAGTAATGCTTGAAACAAAAATTGATGAACAAACACTGCTCATATTTAGGAGAGTTGTGAGCCCTTCACACTCCTGGGCCCCACTACAACACCACCTGCTTCACTAATAACAGCTGCATTTCTGAGTAGCAAGCTGTCTTGGGTACCTCTTTTATTCCTTCCCCACCATGCCTGACCGGCACTCTGCTCCGGACACAGGCTCTCTATTCCCACACATTGTCCCTTCTGCAGCAAGCAAGGGTTCCCTCTGCTCTAATGCTAGCAAGGAATATGAGCCCTAATGTCCCTTTTGCAAAGATACCCACGGAAGGCACCCTTGATGCAAAGTAATGCAAGGCAGCATGGAGCAAAACTTTGTGTTATTTTGGGTAACTATCCACTCCAAATCCTTACTTGCTTTGAGCAGTAAATCCCAGCATAACACTCTGCATTGGGTTTGCATTGCAAAAGTAATGCAAACCTGTTGCAAAGCATTAGTAAATGTGGTCCCTACAGTGGCGCTGCGCAGCCTTGCTTTACATTTGGGTACAATCCAGTTTCAGGAAGCAGTCAAAAATCACAGTAGTTTTGGTATAGGTCCGGGTGAAATTTAAATAGCTCTGGCATAATTTTTGGAGTTTAATATTACACGAGTTTCTCAAAATTATGCCACTATGCCTAACCTCGTAATTATGACATTGCGTGAGGTAATGTTTTAGCGCTGAAACCTGGGAAGAACACGGACAACGAGAACGCCAGCAGCACTTGTGTTTTTCACACTTTTTTCAGTGCAGTCCTTAGTTCAAAATTGGTACAATGACACTTTTGCACTAACATTTTGAGCTTAATGACAGATTTGCATTTTGGGTAGTTTTCACAAAATTTCAGATTTAATGAAAGCATTCCACAAATTCCACCCCCCAGTTTGGTATCCCAGAACACTGAAGTGACATTTCCTCTAATCCTTATCCTTCTCTGTCGAACTGTCTGTGAATAAGATGGGAAAGATAGAGGGATAGAAATGACAATGGCATAGGAGGGTGAATGGTAAACCAGGCCGCTCCTCCCTTCCTCCTACTGGTTAATAGTCTGGCCACTCACTAGAACAAGGAATGGGTGACTTGTAACAATGGTGATGCGCTAAAGTGGCAAATTAAATACACTTACATTTTCTAAAGTCATGGGTCATAAATTACTATCTACACTTCTGCATGGCTCTTAAGAATGGCTGTAAAATAAATCTACAGGCTGGTGACTTGGTGAGATCTGATGCATTGTGGAAGGTGGTTGGTTTGTTTTCCTATATGCGCCCGCTAACAGTGTTGCACAAGTGAAAATATCTGTTAGGTTGACTAATCCTCACGTCACCCATTGGAACCATTTTTTATCTAGGCGCTTGATTCATCTCTGAAACCAGTGCACAGGCTAAAAACAGCCACTGCTGAGTATGCAAACTTGTCTTTAACCGCATTGCTGCTGCGGTGATTTTTGCGCTGTGCGGCATTTTTAAAAATACCGCGTTACATGACGAGCTCAGCTCGTCATCAGCACACGCCACCCGTGGCTGATGACGAGCTGAGCTCATCATCAGCAGCGAAGGGGTTAACTTCACGAAAATGCAGCATGAACACATGCGTATTCTATCAATAAAACTACACGTCTGCCCAGATGCTTGAATTTCCCTGCATCAGCCAATCATAAAGGAGAAAATATTATATATCATCCTTTAAGCCAACAAAGTCCCGTTAGTACGAATGTAGAATTTCTGGAAGTGTATAAAGCTTATCAAGACATAAATGATTATTTTATGTTAGTCTATAGGTGGTCTTTAAATGCAGAATATTTTTTCATTTTTAAACTTTTATGTACAAATCACTTTTGAGTGTGAGAATTTTCAAGCTCTGCGATGTAATGTTAAAGTAACAAACATCTGACTGTTCTACAGGTTATATTGCCTTTATGTTTTATAGATAGATAACTGTGAAAAATGTACCTTTTAAATTATAATGCCCGATATAATTATTTAAATAGTTAGCAATAGTTTGAAAACAATAAGAATTGCATTAGACTTTTGGTGCTCTAGGCGCTGTACCGCCTTTGCCATCCTGGCTGCGGCCTCCAACCAATTTGAAATATTACCGCCAAGCAAAAGAGAAAAGTAGTTAAAACAGTATTTACATTAAATATGTTTGCGTATCTGGTTGTGTATACAAGGCGGGATCAACCTAAGAGCATCAGGACCTGTGAAGCTAATATTTGCAATAACTGGTGCCTCCGTGAAACATTTCTGTCCCACACCATGGTTGCAGTCTGTAATAAGTGCTGAACATGTGTAATTGGCTATTTTTCAGTATATTGAAGAGGCAGGTGGGTGGGCCGTTCAATTGGGTGATGCAGGAGTCCTAATTTCGATGAAAGCCGTTGTACAGTAAACGGGGCAGTGTTTCTCACGTTTTAACAGTGTTTACCAAATGCACATAGTTTATATCAGCAACAATTTATTTGTGTTTCAGTAACTTAAATGACTGTAGTACGGTTCTGCTGTCGGTAATTCAGCCAGCAACAGTCCCACTGAAGGCAGATTTACCCCATCCGAGTAGAACCTCCACATTTTAGACTACCCCATCTGTACATCATGCCCAGTTATCCTACAATGGATATTACTTTAACCGGATTCAGCTAGTGGAAGCAGTCTGTGAAAGACCATGCAGCACTGATGTTTGCAAATGGTCGACTGGCTCCCCCTTGAGATGTCTCCACGCCCCCAGGGGGGCGAGCCCCACAGTTTGAAGTCTAATAACCTACAAAAAACACTATACAGCCTTGGTATCGGGCACCCCAAGCTTCCATAAAACCAGCTGCGCTCTTAGGAACCAAAACTTTGGGCCCAGATTATTATTTTTTTTTAAACAAACTAAGCACTGACATGCTAGGCATTCCTACAAATTGAATTAAACATTAAGCAATCCCCCCCCCCCCCCGGTCTTTCAAGACCATGTTATGATTAAATGGCGTAACTGCGGAATTCATTGTGTGGGTGATCTGTGGCAGAATGATCTGCTCATCTCTTTTCCTGAGCTTCTAGTTAAGTATAATCTAACAAGTAATGACTACTTTAAGTATTTGCAGGTACATAGTTTCTTCAACACTCTATCCGTGCAGGAACGCTCTGGCTTGCGGAGGTTTCCTTTTATTGACAGCATGTTTAGTAAAAAATCGATAAGACATTATTATAACTTACTTATCTCTCCATACCTAGACGACATAGAGGCTCACCAAGGGAGATGGGCTGAAAAGTTGGGTGGTGATCCTATTCAGTTAGAGGAATCTATTGTTCTGGCGAACAGTATTTTGATTACTGGCAGATCACGCTCACAGCACTATATGGCCATATTTGACCTATATTATACACCCTCAAAAATTTCCAAATGGGGGACGACTACAGGTACATCATGCAGTATATGTGGGGTGTTCGCAGCTGATGCATTGCATATGTTTTTTCTGTGCCCTCAGTTATCTTTATTTTTCTCTGCTATCCAGACATTTTTGGCAGTATTGTTTGGGTCTACAGTTATTCTGACACGGGAACTAGTTCTAATTGGTGTAACTTCTGATTCACTCGCAGATGGGAAGAAAAATCTATTATTCATTTGTATGTCATTGATTCAGGCATGTATCACGCAAGAATGGATTAATCCAGTCCCCCCTTCTTTTGACACTTGGCGATCCCGTCTCTTAGCCACTTATAATATAGAAGCGGCTATATATAGAACGAAGGGCCGGAAAAAAAGCTTTAGGCATGAAGATCTGGGCACCGGTTCGGCAATGGATTCAAGGGAAGCTGGATTAATTCTTTGGGGTATATTAAATATCCTGCTAGTATTTTGTTTTTTCTCCCTGTATTCTTTCTTTCCTAGTCTTTGCTGCTGATTGCGAACGAATGTTACCCTGTGATGCTTTTTTTTTTCTGACCCATGTTTCTTGTGATGAAATGCCTTGGTATTTTTATTTTGTTGCTGTTATCTTATGTGCTCTGTTCTGCTTGCACAAAATGGGGAAAAATTCTAATAAATAAATAAAAAAAAAACATTAAGCATTTACAATTGCAATTATGTTCCCTAAAATGCATTGAATCATACTTTTTAAACTCAAAAGCAGGAGCATCAATTAGAACCAAAGAATACTTTTGCTAAACTTAAAACATTGATCGCATGCTGGCATCCCCTTCATCTTTCTTGGTGGGGCCGTCTTGACACAATCAAAATGATGCTACCTCCAATAGTTTGGTATATCCTCCCCAACATCCCACTACCTATTCCATCTAAATTCTTTCAGAGGTCAATTCTATTCTGATCTCCTTTCTATGGAATGATACAAAATCAAGAATGGCGTTACAGAAATTAGTAAAACCAAAATCTGAGGGCAGTGTCAATTTCCCCCATTTTTCAATTATCACAAGGCCTTTCAGTTACGCCAACTAACAAATTGGATTACCAATCAGACCGAGGATAAACCTCTCTGGGTAGATCTTGAGACCTCATTTTTTGTTCCCTTCTCATTTCAGGAATATCTCTCCTTCACCCGCAAACCGCAAAAGCTCTCTACTCCCATGATTAAGTAATCCTGTAAATTACTATCTATTGTACCTCATTTAGTTGTACATAATTTAGATACTTTTCTCAATTCTACAATCTGGCACAACAAACAAATCCTTCTTAACAAGAAACCTATATACTTGAGAAACAAGGGTCTGCCTCTGGGTTAATCAACTTTTTGATCAGGGCTCCCCTTTTCAATTTACGCAATTATAGTCCCTATATCATCTACCTTCTTCCTTTAATCCTTCATTTTTGATCTTGCGGTATGTAATACTTGATACTTACGCTAAACTCAAATCTTCAAACTGCCCCCTTCCCTTGGCATAATCTTCTCCGCATAACCCCCAAAGCGTCCACCATTTATTCCCATTTATTGGTTCCCCCTGAGCTCCGAGATAAAACGAAAGTAGAACTTTTGTGGGAAACTGATTTGGGAGTGAATCGGCCTATTTCTTTTTGGAACAGAATTTGGATGAAAATCAGGAAATCATCTAGAGCAGCCAGCACAACACAAACACTTTTCTTTCTTTATAATCGATTATTTTTTACACCTGCATACCTAAATAAAATTCACAACACAAATCGTAATACTTTCTGGGCATGCTCCCAGGTTAATGCTGAACTTCATCATATGTTATTCACCTATCAACATGTTTTTATATTTTGAGGCATCAAATTAACACTATTTTTCACACAACAATCTCCCTCTACTTCACAAATGTTTTCCTAGGCAGTCTAACACCGGACTGGGAGGGAGGCCGATCCCAATTGCTACTTATTGATTTATTAAAAGCCGTAGATTTTCAGCAGATATCAAAGAGCTGGAAAAATTCACTCTAAATGGTCTTATTTTGCTTGGTGGTGTGCGGTATGTCACAACCATCGCCTTGATACAGCATTTGTCCCTATCCATTGTGTCCATTCCTGTTCTGATTAACTCTTGACTATGTTGCTTGAGCTGCCTTCGCTAGTTTTTATGTCCTTAGTTCAATATCCTATTGGGGTGAATTTGTACTAGGATAGTCCTGGCGGTCATAAACTTACGTCCTAATTCTGCAGCATAGGCCCCTATAAGTTGCGGTGCTGGAGGGGAATAACTCTAAACCTTCCAAATTTTGACCCTAAGGTTTTTCACAAAATAGATTCAATCCTTAGCACATGCATGCATAAACAAAATATATGAACAGTTGCACAACATATTTGTTATTTTCTGTTCTTTGTCTTTAATTCTTTAGGTCCAGCCAACGCGAGTTTCGTTGCTGAGGGAATACACTTCGGCTTCTTCAGGGCTAAAACAACATGATATCAGTTACAAAAGCCAATCATGTATAGAATATAGTGCACAGCATTTCAAACATGGTGAAGACACATTTCATCACTGTGCAGTACCTTATTCAGATGATGCATACATAGCGAGGAGAGATCGCAACCTACTTCTTAGGGTGGAAACCCATGCTTCATGTGATATGGTCTATGACGATGTCAAAATCTTATGCTAATATCTCCCATTAGTGTTGTGTTGGATATACGTCATGAGACTAGTGCCTCGTTCCATGGTGCCCAATACTTGAATAATTTCAAATCCGCCATGCCTAATACTTGATTAATTTCAATAAAATAATATCCACCACGACTTTTGCTGTGACTATCGAGAACCAATCTGAGACATGTGACACGTAACATGCCCCTACACCTCGCTCACATGATATGTCCCTACAACTTGCTGTCAATTCTACAGTTCCTACTGTCGGGCTAGCAAATGCAATCTATTCCTCTCACCTATAAGGGAGAGGAAAACATAACCAATATTCTTGATGTATTTTGTAGATCATACCACTTCATCCAAAGTTACAACCCTTCAGTTTCAAGCTACACATTATGCCTTGCATCCCTTACCTCTCCGCCGGTTCTAATTCTGACCCGGCTGGTCAATTATTAACTTCTTCTTCCAAGTAAAAAATATAGGTTCCGCAGTTGATTCCCACTAATAATTAAAATCCAAAACTACTTAATCCTCCAGTCCGTAATGTACCACTGCATAATGTACCTCTCGCCATCTGTACGAACCCTCATGACAGGACTCACGTTTGTCACCTCCGAACGCACCATATACTGTAATACTTGAGTGATACATTCATGGCTGTTATTAGCGGCGGAAGATGTATAACCCTTCTAAATGACAATAAAAAGATTCAATCAAAAACAGTGATGTAACTAGAGGCACATGTTTTCCAAATAGGCCTACACCCATTTGTGTGTGTACCGTTTTGCCCCTCCTCCCACAGAGGCCTTCTTTGGCAAGAAATTATGAGATTGTGACTGCACCCCTCCTGTGAGTAAATGGATACCTTTATTAGCATTGTTGGTTTGATTTCACTCCCATAGTCTCAGGAATGTCTGTTTAATTATTACATCAAAGATATGGGTCATTCTCTGCAGGCTTTCCTCGCTGTATCATATATTCTTTCAGGAATTAATGTATTTTGTAACTTCCTGATACCTGTTCTCTTCTTCCAATCACATATAGTTTTGTCTGTTATAATCTTGGTTAAAGTGTTACTCGTTCAGTATGCAGAGGCGTTTGTGAATTTGTTTTGCTGCTTGGAATAAAGAGGGCTGTATTTGACCTCTTACTCTACAGGCAGCAAATGTATCCAGCAGAGGGTGATGTTTGGGTCTACCTCTTTTGTTAAGTATAGAATTGGGGCAGCTATTGAGTGAGGTATTAATGAACACACGTAACATGATTATCTGTTCTCCAATGTTTTTCACATGTGCATACCATGTGTTACTCTTGATCAGTGTATGTGTTTGAATGTACGCTAGTCATTTCTCTAATTTCCCTAGGTGTATGCTTGTTCATCCTATCATTCACTATTGCTATTATCACCCCATCATTGTTGCTCATTAATTCTTTACTTATTTATTTATGGGTTTGTAATGCGCCGGAATCACAACCGGAGGTGTATCTCCGCGCAATGCTGTAAAGGGAGAGTGCAATGGGATGAGACGTTAGTATTGAAACAGCACTGTTTTTAAACTTTTCCTGAAAATTAAGTGGCTGGTACATTGCCTAAGGGAGAAAGGGAGGCTGTTCCACAGCAAAGGGCCCATGACATAGAGGGCGCGTCCTCCTTGTGTGGGGCAATGAGGGACAAATCTATCGGCCAGATAGAGCGGTCCCAGATTATGCAAGCTTTTATGCACCACACAGCAGGTCTTAAATTCGATACGTTTCCGAATTGGTAACCAGTGTAACTGGTCAAGAAGGGGCCGGGACGGAGTTCTGGGAGGGGCGTTTACTACCAGTCATGCGGCAGTGTTCTGCACTACCTGAAGTTTGTTCAAAATGCCCTCATTAGCCGCCAATAAAAGACCATTACAATAGTCCAGGCAACTCAGCATGAGAGCCTGAACCAGAGTCTTCCTAGAGCTATCAGGTAGGAGGGGGAATACCTTCCGAAGAAGACTGATGGCGTGAAAACAGGACCCCACAGTGATGTTAGTATGATGTTGAAGTGTGAGGTCCTGGTCGAGACGGACCCCCAGATTTTTTACCACCTGTTTAGGAGAGGGGGCCGCTCCTAGGCTAGCAGGCCACCAGTCTGGAGTCCACAGAATTTTTGCTTCCCTGAACAACATGACTTCGGACTTTTCCACATTACATTGGAGAAAGTTATTGGTCATCCGCTGGAGACCTCCGTCATGCCATTCGAGAAGGCTTGCCTTACCGCAGGAGTAAAGGTTTTAAAGGTGAACAACAGCTGGGTATCATCAGCGTAAGATATGGGTAGAAACCCATAGGATCTCATGATTCCAGCCAAAGGGGCAACATAAACATTAAACAGCGTAGGGCTGAGACAGGAGCCCTGCGGAACTCCTTTAGTGATTTTGGATGAGGCGGAACTAAATGCCGCCATGTTCACCCGCTGGGTACGATCCGTTAGGAAGCTAGCAAACCACGCCAGAGCAGATTTTTCTAGTCCAATCTCCTCCAGCCTCTTTAAAAGGATGGCATGGGATATGGTGTCGAATGCTGCTGACAAATCCAGCAGCACCAACACCACAGACAGACCTCTGTCTAAGGACATATGTATGTTATCCGTGACAGATAGTAGGGCGGTTTCGGTACTATATTTCGGCCTGAACCCAGATTGGGAGTGGTCTTGGCACCCGACCCGCTCAATGAAACTCGAGAGATGGTAATTGACATGCTTCTCCATTAATTTACTAAGGTAAGGCAGGAGAGAGATAGGCCTCAAATTAGACATGTCAGACCAAGGGACTGATGGGTTTTTCCTAATGGGTTTTACTAGGGCGTTCTTCCACTCTGATGGAACTGAACCTTCAGATAGAGAAAGATTGATCAGTGTCTGAATAGTCGGACTGAGTGTGTCTCCTATTAGATGCATCATTCGGGCAGGGACAAGATCCGCCGGACATCCTGATTTAACTGTGCTAATCAGATTATTGACATTATCCAATGTGATCTCTGGTATAGAGGACATTTTTATGGAACTAATGTCTTCAGTCCCCTGTAATGAGCCCTGGGGAGGATCACTGGTGTCGGCTACAATTCTTGATTAAGCGATTTTTTCGTAGATGGACTCAATTTAATTCAGGAAGTATCTGGCAGTATCGTCACAGAGTTGTTGAGACACAGTCTCAGGCCTTTCACAAGCTATGGGTTTGGTAAACATTTGAAGAACCTGATATAATACTTTCGGGTCCTTACCTGCCTCAGCCAATTGAGAGATAATGTGATTCTTCCGTTCTGCTCTAATATTTTTATTATAGAATCTCATGGCAGAGTGATAATGGGTTGTATCTACTATAGTATGGGAATTTCTCCAGGTCTTCTCTAACTTCCTACATACTTTCTTTTCAGATCGCAGCAGGTCCGAGTACCACAATTCCTGGCGGTGATTGGACCGCTGATTACACGCTCTTAAAGGAGCGATAGAATTCACTGAAGTGTCTAGAGCCATGTTGAATTTGGAGAGAGCAATGTCAGAGGTATCGGAGGTAAGAATGCCCGGGGATTCAAAAGTGTCTTTAAAAACCTCTGAATACACTTTGTACCACTGTCTGCGCCAGAGTGGTAGAAGGGCAGGTTGAGGGTGTTTCTCTATCAGGGTGGGTAAAGTGAATTCTATCACAGAGTGATCCGTCCATTCTACCTGTTTGGGAGGAAAACAGGTCAGCATGTGGGAGTTTGATAGAATTAAGTCCAGAGTGTGTCCGGCTTGATGGGTAGGGCCATTATTACACTGTTTCAGGCCAAAAGTGGCTAAATCTGTTAACATAGTTTGAGCTTCCACATTGTCCAAGAGTTCGCTATGAATGTTAAAATCTCCGAGGAGTAAGAAGTTGGTCCGCATACAGATGTGGGGTGCCAAAGTCTCCATTAATATCGTAGAGGCAGCCGCACAGGGGCCAGGGGGACGATACACCAATGCCCCCTTCCAGCTGGTCCCCATGTGGCTGCTTATTTTAAAAACCAAAATTTCAATGTCGCTGGTACAGCTTTGGTCCAAGATGGTAATCGTGAAAATGTCCTTATAGACAATGGCCACCCCCCTACCAGTTTTCACGGGGCGATCTAGCCTAATTATTTTATATCCCAATGGAATCCCAAGCGTAATAGCTGGGACCAAATGCGGTTTTACAAGCATTTAAATACATGCCGCATACATCTCACATAATAGCGCGTAAACTTGCAAACATTGAACTACAGGCTGCATACATCCGACGTAATAGCGCGTGCAAACTCGCAAATATTGAATAATTTGTCAACTTACAAGTATTAATTTGTTCCTATCACATATGTATATCCAGTACAATGTCTTTAACATTATTACAAGTATGCACCAAATGTTAAGCATTAAAAATGCTTCACTTAGAACAGCATGTTCAGTCGCAAGCGTTATTGCTGAAGTATGGGCTGCATACATCCTATGTAATGGCGCGCGCAAACTCGCAAATATTAATTTATTTGTGAACTTGCAAGTATTAATTTGTTTGTATAGTATATAGTACAACTTCTCCAACATTATAACAAGTACGCGCCAAAAAATAAGCAGTAAAAGTGATTAACTTATACAAGCACATGCGCAGGTACAAGCGTTTATTAGTAGGTATCGTGCACATGCTGCATGAAAACATGCGCAAATTCGAAGTATTAATTAATACTGCTTATACATAGCCATTAAACACTATTTACAAAAAGGTATCACACATTAATAGGTATAAATTAGAATGCTGCACACATGCCACAATATGGCCTGCAGAAAATTCAAAGCATTTAAATACATGCTACATACATGCCACATAATAATGTGCAAAGTTTCAAACATTAAAGTACGTGCTGCATACCTCCCATGTAATAGCCCGAGCAAACTCGCAAATATTAATTAATTACTCATATAGATAATTACCACACAATTCATTGCAAAATAGTCCTACACACATGCCACATAATGACGCGTGCAAATTAACAAGTATTATTTCATACACCTTATATATAGCCACTACGCAACTTATAATTTACAAGTTACTCACACATGCCACATAATGGCGCCCGCAAAATTTAAAGTTTTCAGACAGATCTTGCACATAGCCGCCACACAACTTTATATATAATTTCTCAAACAAAGGTAGTACAGAGTAACAAGTATTTATTCCTACAAAACGCACATATCCGACATAAGGCGCGCATAAAGTTACAAGCATTAAGGTACGTGCTACACACATGGGCTTGTATTGGTGCACGGAAAGTTACAAACATTTATTTATAACTACTATGCACATACTATAAAACTGTTACTATACAAATTTACTAATGATATAAACCGTACTTTACAAGAAACAGGCATGCGCAGTTACAAGCATTCATTGTTATGTTTTGCAGACATTGTACATATGGTGCATGCACAATTATTACTATCCATAAAGGTACATGCTACACACATGGGCTGTATAATGGCGCGCGCAAAATTGCAAGCTTTTATTTATACTAATTGTGCACATACTATACAACGCTTACTATACAACATTCCTAACAATGTAAAATGTATCGTACAAAGACCTGGCACGCGCAGTCGCAAACAATAATTATTATGTTTTGCACACATTGTACGTAACGGTGAGTGCAAAATTAATAGCTTTAATCAATACATTTTCTACTGTGCTACACAACTTCGTAATAAAATACACCCACGTTAACAAAAACATAGCGATTATTTTACAAACAATACATAATTACATACATATTAATAAATAATTTAATTTCAGTAAACAAACTTACCGATTAGATGCACAGCTGAGTCGACACTTCTTCAAACTACGCAGTTACGATTTAAATATTTAACGCGCACGCATTATGCGTTACGTAACAACGAATACATTTGCTGCCGTACTACACAACTTCCTAATAAAATACACCTGCGTTAACTAAACATAGCGATTATTTTATAAACAATATCTAATTACATACATATTAATAAATTAATCCCAATGTCAAAAAACAAGCTTACCGATTAGACGCACACCAGGTCGCCATTTCTTCGAACTACGCAGGTACAATCTAAATATTTAATGTGCACGCATTGTTACGCTATGTAACAGAACGTTGCAATTTCATTGGCTGTTGCATACGTCCATTAAAACAACACACGCGAGAAAAAAAGACTAGACCGCATTGCTTGACAACGCGGTTATAAGACATAGTAGCCGCCATTTTAATTTACGCATTTACCAAAGATAACATTTTTGATTGTGCTGATGTATACCTATTCATAATACTGCAATAAGTGTTTTTCATAACAAGATTTATTTGCGTTCATACATGTTACAATATAATTCGTTCTTTAAATGAACTTTTGTTACAGGAAACATCTATTTACATTATAAAAAATATTTAGCATTTATTGCAGTAATACATAAAATAATGTTGTTTTTGCTTTCAATACAAAAGGCTAAATTTTTTATATGTTTTGCAAATTGTCCAATAATGTATAGGATTTTATTTTGTACCGCGTATATTCTACCATTAGTATGTCCTTGCGGTATAGTAATCCCAGGTAAAATGTTAATAATGCAAAGGTAATCTCAAGTATTTCCTAATTCTGGATTTCATGTAAAGGCAAGAAAACAGGATATTGTGTAATGTTTGTACTCAAGGTACACCCTCAAGTAAAAGTTATTTGGAATGGCGAATACCCACATGCCTGCTGAGTAAAATATGTAATTTGAGAAAATTACATGGTTTGTGTGGAAGATAACATGATATTCCGCTTGCCCATTGTTTGCACTTGGTTTTATTTATCGGTAGACTTTCATGGAAAAGTCAAGTCATATTAGTTTTTATACGTCTATCTTTATGAGAGTCGCATAGATGTCTGTGCTGCTTCCACGTTACGCCCCATTTCCATTCATTATTAAGAGTTTGCTACTATTTGACACATAGCATTTTGGCATCGTGCTCATGTCAAATTTTTAGCAGAATATGTTTTGTGCCACAAAGTTGATCAATGCTGCCATTTGCACCACCTCACAAAGTGTGCGCCCAGGCAAATACACAGTAAATCTGGGACTGGATATCTGAATCAATCATTAGTTCAGCTCGCCCTCTCACTTTGCCCTAAGGTGGCACAATGGCTTACCGATGGCTATTGCTAGTTATCTAGATGATGCCTCTGGGAATACTGTGGTAAGATCACCTGCTAGGGTCACTGTATCCCATGCCGTGTCAGCCCTGTTAGTGACTACTAAAACTCAGCACCTTTCCATGTCAAGGTATGAAATACTGTTGTTGTCCAACTCTCATGACAGTGGCACCATGTCCTTTATCAAACCTATTTTCGTTTCCCCTCAGACCTTAGTAGTGAGCCATATAAATGTATTCTATTAGCTGCTGAGCAAATCAAAACCCATTACGATCTCATTAATGCAGGTTTTCCAAGCTGTGATTTTGTGTATTATGTTGATAGTAAATCAAATTTCTTTGAAAATGGGTATTTCAGGAGATTCCGATCCTAGAATCTGGACATTACCAAAGAGAGCTAGAATTGATCTGTAGTTTAAATTTCGAGTATAAGCTAGGTCAGGTGAAGTCATTGTGTTATTCTCATATGGAAAAGGGATGCTTTGGATTAAGCTACCAAGAGTGTGCACTTGCTGAGATGGGCTGACAGTAATGGCTTCTGTGATGGGTCTGGCGTAGACAAAGCCATCTACTAGTATGAAGCTGGTACTTCTTGTTAAAATACATAGCCAGTGACATGGGCTCCCTTAGCAATAGATGCACACTGGCAGCATGCTTCAAATCAAATCATAAGCTAGTATCTGTGTGCTGATAACAGAATTACTAGCATTAGCAGAGCACTCTTCTGTCGTTTGTAGGCATTTTAAAATCTGTGTTGCTTGCCTCATGGTTCTGGTACTTCTCAAAGACTAGTTAAGGTGGGAAATGTGCTTGTTATGTGAATATTAGTTTGGTAAACAAACATTTTTGTGCTTGTATCATGTTGGTTCTGTGTTAAGAACATGTCTCCAACCTTACCAGAGTTATTTCTGGTGTTATATAGTTATAATTATAAGTGTGAGTTTATGGACTTAGCTATCAATTTGCATTTGCTTGGGTTGATGTGTGTGTCTGTATGTGTGTTTGCATGGCGCTAAGTTCAAAGCTTACAAAGTTATTTAAAGAAAAAAAAATAGGGTAAATTTAGCGGTCTATTGCAGGAGCAGTTCCCTACTGCTGAACTAACTCAAGACCCTGAGTGGCCCAGAGTGGACAGCCACTACTTCCCAGTCATGCTCTAAATCATTAATATTCAAAGTATTAATGACCTAGCGCAAGACTATCATTCCCCTTGCCCTTTGCATGTGGCCCCCTAGTCAACAGGAGCACTAGACTGCTGTTTACTGGATTCAGCAATAAGAACAAAAATATGTTAAATAGACAGCCAATCATTTATTTAAAGGTTAATTGGTGTTAAAGAAAGAAAGTAACTTTAGTAAACTTTCTATTATTTATACATATTACTTCCATTGCACTTAGCATTTAGTTTATATTCTTTATAAGTGCTACTATAACAGCATTAATGCAAAGCTTCTTATCTATAGGTGTAACTCTTACACCATTAATGCAAAATATATTCTCTATAGATGTTATTCATATAGCAGTAATGAACTGCATCTTCTTTATGGATGTCACTTTCATAGCATTAGTGAAATGCCTATTCTCTATATATGTCAGTTCATTTAACAAATGCACTGCTTTTTCTCTAAGTATCAATATAATAGCATTAATGCATTGCCTGTTTCCTGTGTGTATAATTCCACATGTACTGGTGCAATATCTAATTATTTATAGGTGTCATTCCCACAGTATTAGTATACTGCCTATTCCATATTAGTGACACTATTATAGTATTAGAGCCTTGACTATTCTCTATGTATGTCATTTTCATTGCACTATTGTGCTACCTATTCTCTATCAGTGTCACTATTATAGCATTATACATTGACTATTTTGTGTGAGTATCACTCCCATTGTACTAATGCAGTGTCTGTTCTATGTAGGTGTCATTAATATAGCATTGATGCAATGCATATTTTCTATAAGTGTCATTATCATAACATTCAGTGTATATTCTCCATAGGTGTCACTATCATAGCATTAATGCATTGCCTATTATCTATGTATGTCATTAGCATTGCAATAGTGCACTGCTTTTCTTCTGTGACTGTTCATATAATAGCACTGTTTTTTAGGGCCATTACTCCCATTGTACTGTTACAATGCCTATTCTCTAAAAGTATTATTACTACAGTATTGATACACTGCCTATTCATTATAAGTGTCAATATCATATCATTAATGCAATGTCTATTCTTTATATGTGTCATTCTCATTGCAATAGTACACTACCTCTTCACTATCAGTGTCACTAATATAGCATTAGTACATTACCTACTTTGTAGGGTATCAACAACATTATGCTAGTCGGTATCTATTCTATATAGCTGTCGTCCTATAGCATTAATGCAATGCATATTCAATATAAGTGTCAGGATCATAGCATTCAATGCATATCCTCTATTAATGTGACTATAATAGCATTGGTGTAGTATATGATTTCTATGGGTATCACTTCCATTGTACTAATAAAGTGCTTATTCTTTAGAAGTGTCACTTCTATAGCAGTGGTTAAATATGTATTCTCTATAGATGTCACTATCATAGCATTAATGCAACACCTGTTCTCTATACAAGTCAATTCATTGCACTAGTGCACTGCCTATTAACTATAGCTGTTAATATCAAATCATTAGTAATAGCTATTTTATGTTAGTGTCACTCTCATTGCATTACTACACTTTCTATACTCCGTAAATCTCCTTCACATGGCATTTGCGCAGTGCCTGTTCTTTGTATTTGTCATTCTTATAGCTTTAGTGCAGTACTTAATCTGTGTGAGTATCACTTTAATAGCATTCATCCAGTGCCTCTTCTCTATAGGTCACTAATATAACATTAATGCAATAGTTGTACTCTGTGGTTGTTACTATAATAGCATTATTGCACTGCCTCTTTCCTATAAGTGTCATTATCATAACATTAGTAAACTATGTTTTTCCTATAGGTATCTTTAACTGCAGTACTGCTGTGCGTATTCTATGTTGGTATCACTTATATTATTAGTACAGCATTAATGCAATGCATCTTCACTAATATTACTTCACTACTAATTCTAATATTTGCTTATTTCTACAGAAAATTGCAACAAGAGAAAACAACAAAGGTAAGACATTTATTTTGGCAATTTATATTTGCATGTTGACAAACAATAACTTAGAATAGCTTTAATTGACGTTGTTAGATAAACAAAAGCTTAAATTAGCAAAATCATATAGCGCAACTACAAACTTTTAAAATAACAACAACTATAACTTACCATTTGTAACAACAAATAATACATAAAAAAACATTTGCCAAAAAAAATGCACAAAATAATACAAGCTAATTACCATCAAGGACATGACAAATTTTCAGTCATATCAAAAGGCAAACAATGTTTACCGAATAGTACATTTGCTATTATTCATAACTATGAAAAACCAGCACATACATGGGACAAAGAAGACTTACATTACATTATGGATCTAGGAGATGCTTTATATCAAGATATGCACCTTTTTAATAAACAAGATCTTATGCAGCCTGATGATTTACCTAAATATATTACACACATAAACAACATATATTCTATTACAACATGTCAACCATACTATGAAAACATATTACAGCAATTTGATACATTATACCCAGACATACAAACAGCATTGACAATATCATTAGTTAATTCAGGAGTTTTGCTATGCATGGATATATATGTCATATCTATTATGAAAACTGGAGATCATTATTTTATTTTTGATTCGCATAGTAGCGACAGCAATGGAATGCCGCATCCACATGGAACAAGTATAGTTGTGCAAAAAAAAACTTTACCTGATGTAATGAACTACATTTACAATTTAGCTCACCAAATTAAAAAAGAAAAAAAAAAGATAATGTACCATTCGAATTGACTGGAATAAATATAAAAAGCATACAAAAAAAATCCTTTAAAAAAGCACAACAAAATAACATTAAAAATACTGCATATACAGTACCAAAATACTTTATGCATGCCACAAATAATCCTACACTATTTAATCCTAGTACAGGTACGTCTCCCAAAGAATCTATATTACCACAATTTATTACAGCAAATACTCTAACACTAACAAAAGAACAACCATCAACCACAAAAAAAACAATTACACATATTGACAACAGCCAATCTTCACCCAAAAAAAGACTACATACAAACACTGTAATCCCCCCAAAAATAAAAATGATTAAAAAAAGAAAACAACACATAATAGTATACAGAATGATGCTAATATGCCTACACCACATATTACTATAGTCACAAATGAAACACCTATAGTGCCAAATTTAAAAATACAAGTACATAAATCAAGCAATTTAAAAAGCCCAAGCCTAAAAAAAAAAGAGAACTTGCAGAGCAACAAAATATACAAAACCATATATACAACAAAATGCATACACAAAGACAACAGAAACACAAAACTCAAAAAACGCCAGTATATTAACAACCTCAGTAATAACACAAGAATTAAAACTACCTATTGATGAACAATTACAAAACTTAGATACAAAACAAAACTTTACTTCCAATGCAATTACATGTAATATTAACATTTTAATACCATCAGATGAAATTAATTATAAATATAACAAAATTAATACAGAACACAACATATTTATTAGCAATAGTATATTTGCAATTATATATAACTGCACTCACAATGCATCTAAATGGATTGAACAAGACCTTAATAATATAATGCAATTAAGTTACAACTTACAAGCAGAAATGGAAACTTTTTATGGGAAAAAAAAATAGAAATACCAGACATACCTAATTATATAGAGTACAATAATATAATACGTTCAATTAAATTTTCCAAACACTGCAATTATAACATATCAATGCAAAATAGTTTAAAAAAAGAGATTGAAAAAGTATTACATGCTAAATTAACAACTTATAATGCTATAATATTGTTTGTACATAACAAAATATTTGCAATAGGTAAAATAAGCAAATCATTTTTCATATATTATTGCCATACAACAGATTTAATAGAACATATATATGTTACGTTAACAAGTACTGTTATAAGAATAAATACAGCAAGTATAGTAATAAACTATGTATTACACCTTATCCTTACTGAACTGCCTGCTGATAATAGTAATATTATAATACAATTAATGCCAATAAATATAAATACAGTTCAAAGAAATTCTTTAAAAAAAACAATCCATGGTGCTCCTGGAACGCTCTTTCTTAAAAGATTTCTCATTTCAACATGTTCCTTTCATGTCAAATTGTACCTTTATATCCAAGTATCCTATTTTGAAATACTGCCAATCTACACTTCAAAATATTTTTTCCTCTTCCCTTTCCCCTCTTCAATGTTTTTTATCATCTGTAGTTTGGTACAACAAATTTCTTAGATATAAAGGTAAATCATTTTACTTTAAACACTGGAAGGAAAAGGATATAATGTTTGTACATCAATTCTTTCTTGATTCTACTCTTCTTTCTTTTGTGGATCTACAAAATAAGTTTAACTTACCCTCCTCTTTTCTTGCTGAATATTCTATTATAATCTCTGCTATTCAATCTCATTTATCCTTGTTATCTTCTTCCTCTGATTCTTTTTCTTCTTTCACTCCACTTTATCCTCTTTTTTCTACCCAACAACCTAAAGCTGCTCTTGTATATTCACTTTTATTATCTAATTGTTCTGTTCGATTTAAGTCTACAGTGGAGACTGCTTGGGAAACTGATCTGGATGTCTCCTTTGACACAGCATTGTGGGATCGTATATGGTCTCGAATCTTTAAAGTTTCTGTTGCTGCACGCATTACCCAATCCCTACTTTTTATTTACCACAGAGTTGTTATTACACCGGTTACTATACATAAATTTTCTCCAACCTCCTCTCCTTTATGTTGGTCCTGTTCCAAAGATCCTGGTACTCTACAACACCAACTTTACTATTGTTCCCCAGTTTTATCTTTTTGGGCTGCTGTTTGGAATATATGTATGAAAATGTTATCTCTTTCTTCACAATTGTCTTTTATACACATATTTTTAGGTTCTTTATCTGATGATATTGATATTAGTACACCCTCTTCTGCTAAGTTGTTAGACCTTTTTATTGCACTTGCATTTAAAGTTATTTTATCGTGCTGGAAAGATAATTCTAAACTCTCGGTCCACACATGGTGGAATTATATATGTGACGAACATAGAATTTCTATTGCCTCTTCTACCTCTATTACTTTGAAAATTAAATCTGACTTATTATGGCTTCCCTTTACTTCATATCTCTCCTCCAATCCTTCTCCCTTACCGCGTGCTCCTTGTCCCTCTTGATCCCTTACTTTTCCTTCCTTTTTCTCCTCTCTCTCTCCTCTCCTCTTTCCCTGTCTTCTGCTTTCCTTCTTTTCTTCTCTCCTTTCCAATCCTTTCCTTTCTTCTTTCTCCTTTCTATCTTTTCATACCTTTCTTTTCTCTATATAAATTCCTGTAGATTGATGTCTTTTAATTATTATTACACTCATATGTACTTTTTCCGAATTTTTCATGACATGTTTCTTGTATCACTTTTTATGCTTAATAAAAATTTCTTAAACAAAAAAAAAAAAAAAACCAATCCAAAGAAATAAAAATAAAGCTACAGCAAATACATCTTTTCCTGCTACTCGTGTTGCTGGCAGATGCCGCTTGGAACTGGTGATAATCTGGAGGTGCCGCCTGAAATTGCCAAACTCCTGCAGAATAAAAAGCGCTATCTGGCAGCGCTTGTGCCTCACTGTTTCTGCAGCGCTTGCGGATAACTTCTTGCGTTTCCCGCTTCGCGGGAAACACTCGCTGGTGTGGGCTTGCTGGCCGTAAAGGAGGACAGGGAACATCGATGCCCAGAAGCCAGCTGGGCTTGCAGAACCTCCCCGCCACGCCCCCCTCACCTGGGACAAATCGCGCTGAAGCTGCGCTGAAGAGTGGAGTCTTTTCCTGCTACTCGTGTTGCTGGCAGACGCCTCTTGGAACTGGTGATAATCTGGAGGTGCCGCCTGAAATTGCCAAACTCCTGCAGAATAAAAAGCGCTATCTGGCAGCGCTTGTGCCTCACTGTTTCTGCAGCGCTTGCGGATAACTTCTTGCGTTTCCCGCTTCGCGGGAAACACTCGCTGGTGTGGGCTTGCTGGCCGTAAAGGAGGACAGGGAACATCGACGCCCAGAAGCCAGCTGGGCTTGCAGAACCTCCCCGCCACGCCCCCCTCACCTGGGACAAATCGCGCTGAAGCTGCGCTGAAGAGTGGAGTCTTTTCCTGCTACTCGTGTTGCTGGCAGACGCCTCTTGGAACTGGTGATAATCTGGAGGTGCCGCCTGAAATTGCCAAACTCCTGCAGAATAAAAAGCGCTATCTGGCAGCGCTTGTGCCTCACTGTTTCTGCAGCGCTTGCGGATAACTTCTTGCGTTTCCCGCTTCGCGGGAAACACTCGCTGGTGTGGGCTTGCTGGCCGTAAAGGAGGACAGGGAACATCGACGCCCAGAAGCCAGCTGGGCTTGCAGAACCTCCCCGCCATGCCCCCCTCACCTGGGACAAATCGCGCTGAAGCTGCGCTGAAGAGTGGAGTCTTTTCCTGCTACTCGTGTTGCTGGCAGACGCCTCTTGGAACTGGTGATAATCTGGAGGTGCCGCCTGAAATTGCCAAACTCCTGCAGAATAAAAAGCGCTATCTGGCAGCGCTTGTGCCTCACTGTTTCTGCAGCGCTTGCGGATAACTTCTTGCGTTTCCCGCTTCGCGGGAAACACTCGCTGGTGTGGGCTTGCTGGCCGTAAAGGAGGACAGGGAACATCGACGCCCAGAAGCCAGCTGGGCTTGCAGAACCTCCCCGCCACGCCCCCCTCACCTGGGACAAATCGCGCTGAAGCAACGCGCATCACGGGACGTGCCGGGCTAAGCCCGGGCAAAGGGCGGGCCTTCTGTGGCCCTCAGTGACCGAGGTAGACCGGGCTGGGTCCCGGTATCTTGATTTTTAGTTGTATTTCTTCAGTTTCTCGTTTGTGTTGCTATATTTTAAGGATATGCTAATACGCCGATAGGAGTATAGCCACAAAGTACTCTAACTGCTAGTTCTTCTCCCACTTTTATCCCCTGTGAATTTATATTATTTTATACTGTGTTCATTTGTAAGATTGGGAATACTATTGTAGGCTTAGATTCCTTTACGGCACTATGGAGGCAAAGACATTACGTTCCGGGAAAGTTGTAATGGAGAATCCTGGTACAATACCCGGTCCAAGTCATTTGAGGAAAAAGCAAGCTAACAGTGTCATCATGAAAGGACAGATGCAATTAAGTCAAATTTGGGAGAAAAGCTTGAATAAATCCCTAGAAGTTTCTAGGAAATCTGATATTGATCAATTACCACAGTTGGAACTTTGTCCCAATGTGGAGGAAGTTAGTCAGCTGGTCCCTATGGTGGAAATGAAAAGGTCACTGAGTCAGTCAAGTGTGGTAAACCTTCCTATATGTCCTGTACATGTGGCTGATGCTGATCCTTTGTTAATATTATCGCAATCTTTAGACCATAATATTCTCAAAGGAAATGATCTTCTGGAAGAAGATAAGGGTGATGCCTCAATAGCTACCAGCATTGACTTGGAACTCTGCGGTCGATATGTGGATAAGACATCTTTATCCCACTTAGTGGCTAATAAAACTCCTAGTAGAGAAACCCCATCTGGTCTGCTATTATATAGCAGTACGCCCTCCATTAAATCCACAGATAATCTTTCTCCGCAGAGTGATGTACAATCCCCGCATTTTAATTTATCGGGGATTTGCCCCCTTACATCATCCAGTTACCCAAAAAATGATAAACCCATTTCTGAGTCACTCATAGCCCTTGAGCAAATTCTGTCTTCCATATTACTTTTAATGGGTAAATTTGCTGTAAACTCTGATTGGTCTTCGGTTACTGAGATATTGCAGGCACTGTTGGCACAAAATGTGAAAAATGTTGAAAATGTGATTAAGCCTCTCATTACTTCTGCTAACCCTCTTCTTGTTGTCCATAAAGAGGTTGATAACATTACTGAGGGGCTGAGGGGAAGGGAAATGCCCCTTTGGGATTATCCATAGAGGCGGAGATTCATAAGTCCCCTAATCAATCCACCTCATCTCCCCTGCTTCTGAGAACAGAACCAGTGTTGGTTGAGCAGGAAGAAAATGTGAGTGAAGAACTTCAAACGGGGGGCCATGATCTCTTTCCCATTTTTGTACATGATAAAAAGGAGCCCGAAGGTCCCTCGGGGACTCCCAGAGCTGCCAAAATAAAATCAAGAGGGAAAAAGGGGAAACCGATACGTAAATACAAAAAGAAAAGACCCAGACAAATTATTTTTCAAAAACATACAATATCTGAAACGCCCGCTCTTACAGAAAGAGGGTATAGCCCACCTTCAGATACCCCGGATAAGGTGGAAGTGGAAGGTATCATAAATGATGCCAATGGGAGTACCCCGGTTGAAGTAACTATGAAGAGGGTGGTTTCTGGATCTTTAGTCGATGCTCCTGCTCCCCAACCTATAAGTATCGATGATAATATACATTTCCCGACAGTAACAAGAGTATTTAATCCAACAGCACCTATCTTTCTGCCTCAGACGGAGGTAGTTAGGAATGTAATACCTCAATCAGCAAAAAGCCCTATTTTATATGTGGATACTCTTTCATTGGATTTTCTCCCACTACTTGATTCTGATCTAAAAATGAATAGATCCTGGCTACTTAATTGCTTTAATGAGATTGAAAGCTTAAAGTTGGTTCAATCAAATGACATTGATTTAGTTCTCCCAATAAGATCTATAAATGGGCAACGAATAAGGGTAAAGTTTTACTCTAAAATAATTGCTAATTTAGTCCTTCAACAAGCCGAAGCCTTTCAATGTAGAGGAATTGACGTGCTACCTTTTGTTAATAAAAATTTGTGTCTTTCTCTTACTGAAAGAAATACAAAGTTGACCTCTGGACAGGACGATTTTCCTATATGTAATAATGACCTAAAAATTTGGCTTTCCAGAGGCAAACGTATGGTTTCCCAGGTTCTTTCATTACCTGGTAGCACAGATAACCCTCTAACTGAAGACACTTCGATGTGGAACTGGTTACCTGGAGTTCTCTCAAATACCACCTCGAGAAACCCACGACCATCTTCACATCTTTAACCCTTGTTTAAAAATTGTCTCTTGGAATGCCGCTGGCTTGTCTAATTGCCCTGAGAAATTTGATTATCTCCTCTCCCTGAATGCGGATGTGCTATGTATCCAAGAAACATGGTGTGAAACTCTTCCATATGGAGGGAATGACTACTTCGTCCTAGAGGCCGCTGCGACTCCATCTAAAAAAGGCCATGCTAAAGGCGGAATTGCCTGTTTGTTATCTAATGCATTACAATGGCAATTCTCACATTACAAGGACGAGAGTAATCTATTCCAATCCATAACCATTTCTAACCTGGACTCCGTTGTTCAACGGTCCTCGTTTATAATATTAAATGCCTACATTCCTCCTGAAGATAATTTTACGATAGTTTTAAAACGTATGTTTTCCTATATAAAACAATTAATAGAGGTGGATGACCCCCCATACTTACTACTGGTGGGGGACCTAAATTGTAAAGTGTCTAATATTTCTTTAGACATGTTTAGAAATAAAGTAAAGGAAGAAGTATATAATATTCCTCAAGCCCTCCTGCCCAATAAAATAAAATCTAATAAAAGAGGCAAGATTCTTCTCGGGGAACTCAGTTCCGTGGAGGGAATTATTATAAATGGCAGAATGCCTTCAGATACCCCGGCTAATTATACACATGGTTCAATTAGGGGAGAATCTATTTTGGACTATGTAATAACAGACTTTGACACGTTCTCTTTTCTTAAAGATTTGGTAATCACTCATACCCCCTTGAGTGACCATAAAATTATCAAATTAACTGTCTCATTAATACCCCCTGAAACTGACCGCTGGTCCTTAAAGAACAGAGGTTTTACTATTAATTGTCACACAGATAGATGTTATTGGGGATCTATTAATAGCAAGGATGTACAAAACATCCTCACCCAATTACTAACTGAGCTCGACTACTGGCAAGGTAGGGAATTCATGTTCCTTGAAAACCTCATTAAAAAAGTCACCGCAATGGCTAGGAATACAGGAAATCACAAAAAGAAATATTTTTCTCCTAGTCCTCTATTAAGGTTAAATAAAGAGATCAATAAACTTGTTAGGAAGCAATACCTTAATAGATCAGGGGAGAATGAGTTACAGTTGGCTCTATTAAAAAGAAGGAGGGTAAGATTGAGATCCAAGTTAAAAAGAGACAAAGAAGATATTTTATGGATCAAGCTAAGAGAGGCATCAACTTGTAAAAACTCTAGAGATTTTTGGTCCATAATAAGGCAAGGATGTGGATCTGTAAAAACGTCCACTCCTATTGTTATTACTGAAGATGTCTGGACCCAATTTGTGACCACCTTATATGCGCCTAATGATGCAGGGGGCGATTCATGGGCTCCAGGTCTTAATACCGATTTTAAAATGGAACTCCCCACTGAGCAATCCATAGCTACCGCAATAAAGAGCATGCGCTCCTCCGGGGCTATGGGACCCGACGAATTGCCCATGTCTATAATCAAGCAAGACGTAACCACTTGGAGCAGGATTCTTCTTCCAGTATTTCTGGCGTGTTTTAAAACTCGAACAGTCCCCGACTCTTGGCGGGGAAGTATTCTGATCCCAATTTTTAAAAAAGGAGATCGGGATAATCCCTCCAATTATCGTCTAATTGCCCTATTAGACGCAATAGGGAACATTTTTGCTAAACTTTTATTAGTGTCAATAACAGAGTGGGCAAATTTAAATAATATTATACCTAAGGAACAGACAGGATTTCGAAAAGAGCACGGAACTTTAGATAACCTAACATTGCTACAGGTAATTATGGATAAATATGCTCGTGTACGTGGTGGTGGCGTATACGTAGCATTTATAGATTTCTCCGCAGCGTTCGACAGGGTGGGCCGTCCGACGCTGTGGAGAAAGTTGTCGGCATTGGGTATGCCGGGATACTTATTGGATTTAGTTAAGTCCTTACACTGGAATACATGGTGTAAGGTGTTACAAGGCGGTGAAAGGGGTCTCTCTCAATCTATCCCCTCCCGGAACGGACTAAAACAAGGGTGTATATTGGCACCTACACTGTTTTCCCTGTATATGGCCGATTTGCCAACCGCTGTTGCAGATTGTGAGGGACTAGCCCCGAAAATTGGAGGGACAGCTATATCAATTCTAATGTATGCGGACGACATACTTGTTTTAGATCTGACCCCGAAAGGTCTCGCTAATCGTCTCCATGCATTGAATGAATTCGCTGATGCACATTATATGAAAATTAATAGCTCTAAAAGCAAAATCATGTGCATCTTTGGTAAGAAGAAGTGCAGATCTAGTAGCTTCAACTGGACAATAAGCGGAGAAAAACTTGAGGTAGTTAATTCCTACATGTTTCTAGGCAAAATAATATCTGCTAACCTTAGTGAGAAGCCCCACATCGAACATAGTTCTCGAAAAGCAATGGCCCATGGTAGGGGATTATGTTCTTTGTATAAAGCGACAGGGAAGAGGCATTTCTCCTTATGCTTGGAGGTATTCCGAGCGAAAATTCCTGCTACCCTCCTTTATGGAATGGAATTAGTGGATCTGAAACAATGGGATTTTATGCAAAAAATGGAGGGAAAGGTATTAAGGGAAATTTCCTCATTTAATTCAGCCTGCTCTACATCTTCATGCAGGCTGGAATTCGGACTGCGAAGTTGCTGGGCTCAGGGGTTGGCTGCCCTCGTAAGATGGGTAGCCTGCTTGGCCAGGGGTAAACCAGGCACCTTACGAGAAATCTTAAAAAAGGAATTATTGGGCAACTTTAATGAGTTCTCGCAGCTAGTAAAAAATTTTAGAAAAGCGGTTTCGCTGCTTGAACTGGATGAAAGCACGTTATTTTTGCTCTCTCCACTAGAGTTAAAGTTAAAGTTAAAAAGTATGTCCTGGGAACTTTGTTATAAGCTGGATATATATGGCTGAGATACCCGCCACCCCCTCTCAACACAATCCCCGAAAGGAGGAAAACCGGAAACAGTTCTTAAAGTTTTTGGATGTGGGATGGAGTAACCATCCCGGCCGTATTTATTAAAACAAAAAATTAAAACATTAAACGTTTCATGTTATGTACAATTTCATTATCACATTGCGATGTTTGGCTAACCTTAACATATTCTCTAATACAGAGGTTCTCCTAGCCGAACTAGCATCCTACAAAAAACATTCTCTAGAAACACTGAAATTGTACATCCTAACGTTTAAGGGCCAACGGCAAGGTCATAACCGGTGTCAAGATCCCTAAACCAGACTTACCCCTCCCACTTGGGAGGGGCGACAGCACAGAGGCTTACCTCAAGTGCAACTACTAACAATTTCCCTTGACTTGACGGGGGCACTTAAGACTCGACGCCATTTAAAGGTCGTTCGAAGACTTGTGTGTGGTATCTAGAAGGTATCGTGGACCTCCCCCCACCCCACACAACTTACCGCATCTGCCGTCGCAGATGACACTGGCCCCGGGAAATTCCCCAGGAGGGGGCTGTAACCCCTCCTACAAAGGAAGGGGCCTTGACCGCCTTTCCTTTACTTCCGGCGACCCGCCCTTAGACGGGACCGCCTCCCCACTGAGGGGCCAATGGCCACCTCTCCCGAGCGCTCCCATCCGTGTTGGGTGACGCCCACTCATAGGGATCTACCAATTAGTGCTCACCGATCATGACCTTACCGCCTACCAAAAAAATAAATACGACAATTCTTACTTAAACCTATGAAAACATTGGTCGCTACGACCGAAAGAACATGCATAAAATGCAACACTACATCAAATCATTTTAATCATAACAACCTACACGATATTCACCATACTTTATTAAGATCAACAACAAACTGATACTCTCACAGCCTGTAAACGAAATGGAAAGAACAAACTTATAAATTCACTTTATTGCACAACAACTTGCTGTCCTCAGGGGCTGGTGGGTGGGTCAAAATTGGCTCTTCGTTCCGTCCCGAGCTCACGTGTAGCGAGGAGGTGCAGCTTCGGAGCACAAGAACAAGAGGACGTCTTCTGGTCTTGCGTCTCTTTTTTATCCGTCTTCAGGGCGGGCGAAAACCCGCCCCTGCCTGCCCCTAGGGCGGGGCTGGCTACGTCGGTGTCTAGGCCAGCCCACTCTAGGGCGGGAAAAAGCGCGCCCCGGCTACGCCGCTTCGGGCATACCAGCCGAGACGCGCTTCCCGCCCCAAAATGGCTTCCCGGGGGGATCGAGGCACTCCGCCATACGTTCGGGGGGACCGAGTGGTCGCCCCTTTCCATATGGCTGAGATACCCGCCACCCCCTCTCAACACAATCCCCGAAAGGAGGAAAACCGGAAACAGTTCTTAAAGTTTTTGGATGTGGGATGGAGTAACCATCCCGGCCGTATTTATTAAAACAAAAAATTAAAACATTAAACGTTTCATGTTATGTACAATTTCATTATCACATTGCGATGTTTGGCTAACCTTAACATATTCTCTAATACAGAGGTTCTCCTAGCCGAACTAGCATCCTACAAAAAACATTCTCTAGAAACACTGAAATTGTACATCCTAACGTTTAAGGGCCAACGGCAAGGTCATAACCGGTGTCAAGATCCCTAAACCAGACTTACCCCTCCCACTTGGGAGGGGCGACAGCACAGAGGCTTACCTCAAGTGCAACTACTAACAATTTCCCTTGACTTGACGGGGGCACTTAAGACTCGACGCCATTTAAAGGTCGTTCGAAGACTTGTGTGTGGTATCTAGAAGGTATCGTGGACCTCCCCCCACCCCACACAACTTACCGCATCTGCCGTCGCAGATGACACTGGCCCCGGGAAATTCCCCAGGAGGGGGCTGTAACCCCTCCTACAAAGGAAGGGGCCTTGACCGCCTTTCCTTTACTTCCGGCGACCCGCCCTTAGACGGGACCGCCTCCCCACTGAGGGGCCAATGGCCACCTCTCCCGAGCGCTCCCATCCGTGTTGGGTGACGCCCACTCATAGGGATCTACCAATTAGTGCTCACCGATCATGACCTTACCGCCACAGGTCCGGATAGTTGACCGGCTATCCGGACCCCCCACAAAACTCCTACCTAAAGGTCATGTTTTAACGATTTTAACCAAGCTAGGAAGTCTCCTATGAGTAACTCATTCCCCACCCTCGACAAATGCACACCATCCCCCAAATACATACTGTCATCATTAATACAACTATGCGAGATCGAATGCAATGTCTTGGAACGGAACAACCTACTCACTTTGTTATTCAATTTTCTAACGGAATGATTCAAAGCAGGGATCGAGATAGCCCCCCGCCACACTTTTCGTGGGATCACATGAGACCACGCAATTATGCACCCCGGAACTCTCCTTGCTAACCAACTTACCGTGGAAAGCATAGCCTCCAGGAGAAGTCGTCTACCGGTGGTGACCAAATCATTGCCCCCCAAATGCACTATGACTATGGACGGCGGTGACCTCATCCGCTCTAACAAACCCTCAAAAAACTTCTGAAACTGGTCAATACAGAGACCGCCCCTTCCGTAGAAGGACACTCTGTACCCGTATTCCCCAGGTACGTGAATCATGTCACCTGCTTTGAATACGTCTGCGGCCCGTCTCACGTATGAGTGGCCCACGACCCACACCTCCTTCCTCACAGCCGGTGACGTGCGACCGCTGGCCTGGTGTTGGGTCGACTGCACAGTCCGCCCTGCCGCGTAGGCTTGCGCAACTGAAAACAAACAAAAGACAAGAAGCGTGAGAACATGATTACAGCTTCACAACATGTGCAATCGCACGTACCTCTTATAACAATTGGAGGACCAGCGCCCCACACGTTTCACTTGTTCTACATTAAGACCCCTGGCTGTAGCTTCAGTGGCAGCCCCTATTCGAAAGGAATGGGTCCCAAATTCGCCCGGGTCCAAGCCCGCTGCGGAAATGGCCATTGCAAGCACCCGCTGAAACTGAAACCTCGTCAGCGGGGTGGCGTCTGCATGCCTCAACAATGTCCCCCCCCATGATGCCACCCTTCGTGCTAGGTAATCTTCTAAGCACCGTACCGGACACATGGATGACTCGGGGTTCCTGCGAATGATCGTGCAGTCCCCTCTCCCATCTTGGTCAGTCTTGGACCTGAGAAAGGAGACAATCATCGCATCACCCCTGATCTGAACATGTTCCCTGCACAAGCCCCCCGACACATCCTGTTTGTTCCTTGCAACTAGCTCACTAACTCTCATAGCCCCGTGAAATGCCAGCGTAAATGCAGTCCGGAACAAACAGGTCTCGAAAGGGGACGAGCATGTGTTAGGGAGTGTGGCCAGTAACTGGGACAACCTGTCTAGACCTATCGGTCGTCTTACGTCTACTCTGCGACCCTCTAGGCGTTGCCACCCACGCAGCGCTTTCTGTACTGTAAAAGACGCTGTTGGGTCCAGGATGCCATGGGCCCTGGCAACAAAGGAAATGGCGGCACGATGCCTTTGGGCCGTAGCCACCGATTTCCCAGCCCTACGTAAGGACATCAGAAAAAGTACTACCCACTCTTCCTGACCCCAAAGTCCCCCTCTCTCTGCCCCCAAAAAGGCTAAATAGGCCTGGAACGCCCCTTCATATGCCTTCCTTGTCCTGGGTGCTAGACTCTCTCCCACGAGGTGACGAAGTTCGGGGCACCGAGAGACCAGAGAGCTTCGGGGAAGGGTGCCGGCTCCGGGTCCGCTGAAGGAAGGAAACCCGAGAAAGCCTGCATGTGAAAACGAGACAGTGCATCAGCAGCCTGATTCATCACCCCTGGGACATGTTTTGCTCTGAATACCACGTTCAGTTGCATACACAGTAAGACAATTTCTTTGAGCAGCCTCAAAATCAATTTACAACGAGCTGCCTGACTATTGATGCATTCTACCACGGTCATATTGTCGGACCAGAACACAACAGAATGATCTCTGAACCCTTCTGGCCAGGTTCTCAGGGCCACCAGAATGGGAAATAGTTCAAGGAAAGCGATGTTATTCGTCAGCCCCTTCTCGTGCCACCATAGGGGCCACTTTTGCGCCGACCATTTTGTGCCGAAGATGGCGCCAAAACCTACGCTTCCTGCTGAATCTGTCCATAGCCCAAGCTCTTCGGAGGACACGGCTGGCTTGTTCCAGACGACTCGGCCATTGAAGTCCGCCAAGAATGCTAACCAAATCCGCATGTCCTGGCGGACCTCAGCCGATAACCTTGTGCGATGATGACCCTCCTTTAGGCCAACCATCGCTTGGGCAATTGAGCGGGAAAAAGGGCGAGCCATTGGTATCACCCTCAAGGCAAAGTTCAACTTTCCCACTAATTGTTGCAACTGATGCAGTGTAACTTTGGATGCATTTAAACATACTTGGAGGGCTGCCCTGAATTTCGACACTTTGCTAGCTGGTAAACGGAAGCACCCCTCCCTTGAGTCCAACTCGATCCCCAAAAACTCGAGGCAAGTCGTGGGACCCATAGTTTTACCCGGTGCCAATGGCACGCCAAGATGACCCATCAACACACAGAATTCAGCTAAGGCCTGGGCACATTCGAGATTACCGGCGGGGCCAAGGAACAAAAAGTCGTCAAGGTAGTGCATTACATTTCGGAAACCCGTTCTCTTAGTGAACACCCATTGCAGGAAAGTACTGAATTGCTCAAAGTAAGCACATGATATAGAGCATCCCATTGGCATACACCTATCCATGTAAAATGACCCCTGGAACCCGAATCCCAGAAGACGCTGATCGTCTGGGTGTACCGGGAGCAACCGGAACGCTGACTCGATATCAGATTTCGCCATCAACGTCCCGTGCCCCAGGCGATTCAAGATGGCTACTGCCTCATCAAAAGATGCGTATCGCACCGAACAAACTTCTGGATCAATTGCGTCGTTCACCGAAAGACCATGTGGAGCAGACAGATTATGGATCAAACGAAACTCACCCGGGTCCTTCTTGGGGACCACCCCTAACGGAGAACAAACGAAATCCGGTACCGGGGGTACACTAAACGGGCCGGCGACCCGTCCCCGGCTAACCTCTTTCTGAATTTTCTCTTGAACTACAGATGTATGTTGTAAAACGGAAAGTTGATTTTTGCACATCCCTACACCCTGAAAGTCCCCTACCGGGATGCGGAAACCATGTGTAAAACCGTTCCGCAGCACCCCGGCAGAAGCACGATCCGGGTATTCGCTGAGCCAGGGAATCATTGCCAAGGTATCAATCGGGGTTGGTAAAGGCGCCCCTCGGCCTAGCTTAGACCTGTTTGGCGCCTCCCTTACCCCCATTCTCACTCGTTCTGGCTCTGCACGATGACTCAGGATGGGATGACCCACACGTACTACATTCGTGTTTGAATTTACACGATCCCGGAGGCCTGGTACATTTCCCCTTGTTGAAATTAAAACAGAAACCCTTTCTCCCTGTATTGCCTGCGGGCCTCGACTGGTCGTCGGTGCTCGTACTTGGTCGAAAGGGCGTCCCCACATTTTGGCGGGAGTAATCAACAACATTGCTCCCGACCAATGGCATTCTTAACATTCCCGATTCTTTCATTTTATCCCATGTTAAAGAATCGTAACAATCCCAAGTCAAACTCTTGTTATGTTCCTTTTCTTTCCTGAACAGATTGTCATAACAAAACCAATGGTTACCTTGATACGCTGTCGAGTAACCCATAATTCGTGATTGATAAACGGGAAACTCAGGAAGCAACTCGGGCCTACGTTCCCCCAAAATCGATGTGAAAATACCCCATGCATTGCCCCAGTTGCCAATGTTCTCATTTACCTTAAAGGCGGCCATTTTTGCGCGCCAAACACTCGGATGCATTAGGTCCTTCTGACTTTTCACATGCTTCACATCATAATGATCAACAAGCAAGGAAAAAATATTCACGTACTCCCCTGCCCAGATCTTTTCCTTTATAGCTAAAGGCACATGTTGTCCCAATCTCTCTCTACGAGAGGGTGCTGACTCGTCCCTTGCAATCGGCAATGGCCGCTTACCTGAACCGGACGCAGCTTCTGCCGCTTGCGGCTTGTCTATCCCCGCCAACGGCGCAGCCACTCTAGCTGCCTCTTTCTTCTCACGAAGCCCTTTTATCAGCGCCTGTGCCTCGGCAGCCGTGGCGCCATCACTACTATCCCCCAACCATGCTGCTAGCTGTGCTGCCAGCTCGGGGGGCATGTCTTCCTTGGATGTCGGGGTGACGACAACGGGGATTGGATTCCCCTCCATCGGTACTGGGGTCGGCGCCTCGAGCGGGGCAGAGGGAACCGGGACGTCCCCACCGGCTGGAACCCTTCTCGGCCTCTTAGGTCTCCCTCCAGCCGGCGCAGGGCCCGAACCCTCCTCCCCATCTCGTTCCGCCAACCGTTTCTTTATGTCGGACACTTCTTTGCAAAGGGCCCGCACCATCTGGTCGGTCGTCATTCTCTTTGCGCCTTTCTTGGGCATCTCTCCGAGGAAGTATCTAGAAGACAAAGAAAAAGATCAAAACGCTCAAAATTGGCTCTTCGTTCCGTCCCGAGCTCACGTGTAGCGAGGAGGTGCAGCTTCGGAGCACAAGAACAAGAGGACGTCTTCTGGTCTTGCGTCTCTTTTTTATCCGTCTTCAGGGCGGGCGAAAACCCGCCCCTGCCTGCCCCTAGGGCGGGGCTGGCTACGTCGGTGTCTAGGCCAGCCCACTCTAGGGCGGGAAAAAGCGCGCCCCGGCTACGCCGCTTCGGGCATACCAGCCGAGACGCGCTTCCCGCCCCAAAATGGCTTCCCGGGGGGATCGAGGCACTCCGCCATACGTTCGGGGGGACCGAGTGGTCGCCCCTTTCCACTCGCCCAACAGAAGTATAAAGAAAGGGAAGCCCTGGTCCTAACCTATACACCAAAACTGGCCCAACAATACTTAATTTGGAACATTCCTCATGGTGTCCGAAGGGTATGGTACCTTTTACGTCATAATTTGCTTCCACTTAATACACTCCTAGCAAAATGGTATGGAGTTTCTCCTTTATGCAATCTATGTAATAATGCTGTTCAAGATCTTAACCATGTACTGTTTATTTGTCCGGTATTGCACCTTAGGCGCAAAAAATGGATAACACCAATTTGTTTACAATTGGGAATTGTGAATGTAAAAATGTTCTTCCATGCACTTTATTGCCCCCCTAACGAAATGTTCTGTTCTAGAATTTTTAAATATTTTAAAGAATTTTTAGATATATATTAATATGTTTCCGGGAGATGCTGATGATTGCATTATTTGCAGATAACTAGTGGTTATTCCTGTTGCTGTATGTAGCTTGTGTTTATTATTGCATTGTTAATATGTATGTTATTTATGTGGCCCTCAATGAGAGCCAAATCATAATAAACTTTTGAACTTGAACTTGAACTTGATGAAAGCATATGATTGTACATACTGCAAAAGCATCCCACATTACATATGAAACTATTACATCTTCACCCACAAATAAAAACATTGATAATGCTGACAAATACAATAAAAGCAATACTAATGAACAACAACAACAACATCATCAACATCACATACAACTGAAACAAACTTATCTACACCATCTTTAACAAAAAAATACTCTACTATACATAATCACCCAGCAACAAATAGTTACCAACATAGTGATATAATAGAAAATATCACATTGCAAACAAATATCATTGCAAAATGTCATCAAGAAATACAATATGGGCCAGAATATATATGTACTATTTGTAATCAAATGTGGCATAAAGAAAAAGTAAGACAAACACATAGCATTAAACACCAAAAACATTTATATTATGTGATATAAGTTCACAAAAAACAGATTATATATGTAAAACATGCTACACATATATTAGTCAAAAGAAAATGCCTCCAAGTTCAGTATTTAATGGAATGAAATTTCCAGATATACCACCTGAACTGTACTTACATAACTTAGAAGAAAGATTAGTTTCACCAAGAATACCTTTTTTACAAATAAGAACATTACCTCGTGGTTTTCAAAAGTCTTTATCAGGTGCTGTTGTTAATGTACCAGCTGAAGTCATGACTACTGTTACAATATTACCAAGACACACACATGATAGCATGACAATACCTATTAAATTCAAAAGCAAGTTAAATTACAAATCATCTACACATTTAGAAAATGTCAGACCTAACATTGTAAAAAAAGCAGCCCTATATTTAGCACACAATAGTGCATTATTTAGAGAATATGGAATAACAGTAAACAAAAATTGGGAATATATACCAGAAGAAAGAAACGACAACATAAACACTTCAGAAACAAGTAATACATCAAGCAGTACAGATAGCATACCAGCAGGTAACTTAGATACAATGTTAACTAATGAAACAATAATAGATAGCATTAATATTTTAAGTTTAGCTCCTGCAGAACATAACATACCAAGTGGTTTATATGAAGATAAAGATTCAGAATACTTAGCATTTCCAACAATATTTGCTGGACAACGTAGGCCAGCAAATGAAGATAGACATGTACCAGTACATTACAGTACAATTTGTCAATGTGAACTAAGAAATTGTGACAAGAGAGTAGCTCAATCAGTAACAAATATGTTTTTTAAACTTAAAAAATTACAAGTTAAACAAATACAAGACAACATTTTTATATCACTAAAAAAACATTTTAACAATGGCCAAGTTATAACAGTAAAAGACATAAAAGACAATTTAGAAGGAATACTACAGTATAATGAAGGCTACACAATCTTAAAAACAACACGCAGTTCACCTCCATACTGGGAAAACTGTAAAAAGGAAATATTTGCAATGCTAAGACAATTAGGAGTACCAACATTTTTTCTAACATTATCAGCAGCAGAAACAAAATGGTTTCATTTAATTAACATATTATTACGAATTAATAATTAATGCACTCGCGAAGAATTTGCAAATATGTCTTGGGAAAGCAAATGTACACTGATCCAACAAAACCCCATTATATGTGCTCGCCATTTCGATTACCAAGTAAGAAAATTTTTAATGGCATATTATTGCACAAAAGTAATCCTATTGGTAAAATTGTAGATTACTTTTACAGAGTAGACTTCCAACAACGCGGATCACCACATATACATGCATTACTTTGGATACATAATGCACCAAAGTATAATGAATCAAAAAATGAAGAAGTAACTTAATTTATTGACAAACATATAACATGTAGTAAAAATGAAAACTCAAATATACAACATTGAATACCCTTGCAAAAACATGGACATACTAAGAACTGTCGCATTAATCATAAAAAGACATGTAAGTACCAATATCCTAGATATCCTATGCGGAATACTATTCTATTAGAACCGTTGAAATTAGAAAAAAACAATGATGTTATAAAACAGCACATAGAATTAATTCATACAACAATGCATACACAAGAATTTACTACTTATACATTTAATGATTTCTTGTTACAAATGAAATTAACCGAAGAACAATATATAACATGCATACAATATTTGATACAAAAAACAACTATAGCTCTAAAAAGAACTCCAGCTGAGTGTTTTATGAATAACTATAACAACATAATATTACAAGCATGGCAAGCTAACATAGATTTACAATACGTTTTAGATGCATATGCATGTGCTGTATATATTGTTACATATATCAGTAAATCTCAAAGAGGATTAAGTAAAATAATTGCACAAGCTACAAAAGAAGTACAACACAATCCAAATATTAAAGAACAATTAAAACACATAGGGAATAAATTCTTAAACTGTACTGAAATTAGTGCACAAGAAGCAGCTTACCTAATATTACAAATACCATTACAAAAAGGTTCACGATCGTTTGTATTTATAAATACAAATACACCAAATAAACGCACATACTTAATGAAAGATATAAACACAATTAACTCATTACCAGACACATCAACAGATATACAATTTGACAATATACTTGTAAAATACAGCACACGCCCAATAACATTGGAAAAAAGCACGCTAGCAGACTATGCATCAAACTACAATACTAAAAAACAAACAGCAAAAAAAAAAATTATAAACAAACATGATAGCTTGCTTTTTGAAACCAACTTTTATAGCTCAGATGATGAAGAAATTGAAATTGATAACATTGTTAATAAAGAAGACAATATTATATATACTGAACGCACACAACGAAAAATTATCCGGTACTGCAGATTCAACAAATTAAATGATTCAGAAAATTATTACAGAGAATTATTATTACTATATTATCCATGGCGAATAGAAAGCAATATAATTGGTACAAAAGACACATACTATGAAAGATATCTAGAAGTACAAACAATAATTGATGCAAACCATTATATATATAATAAACAAAATGAAATACTTAATAAAAGTAATGTATCAACAGAAAATGATGCAATACTAACACCTACATTATCACCTGTAACAATAATACCCGATGATTTAGATAATGACAATCAACTATATCATCAAGAATTACAGTATGACATATCCTTAGATTTAGGAATTAGAACTACTACAGAAGAAAAAGCATTAATAAATAATATGTTACCACAAGACAAATACAATGACCAAATGCAAAATTTAACATTAGAACAAGCAAACTTATCATCTACATGCAATTAAGACACAAAAACTACCTTTTTATACTTTTTGTGCTGGAGGTGCAGGCGTAGGAAAAAGCTTCCTTATAACAGCACTTCATCAGACTTTATTACGCTACTACAATACTAAAGCCGGAGAAAATCCAGAAAATGTTCATATATTACTAACAGCACCAACAGGTAAAGCAGCACATAATTAGGGCTCCCGGTTTTCCGTTTTTACGGATAAATACATATAAATACAGATGGAAATGTATATTTCCTTTGTCTGTATTTATAAATAGAAACGGCAAAACACTGGCAAATGTTGCAGCGCGCTGCCTGAATTCATTTTAATCCCATTCAATAAGTCCTTTAGCACCCTCGTGTGGACAAATTGGCACAGGGTCTTTGAAGGACAGCCATTCACCTGAGCCAATCCTCGTGGGAATCAAGCCTATGTGTGTGGGCGTGCCAACACCTACGGCCTCGCCCTCATTACTTTTTCCCTTTATATGGGGGCTCACCTGACTATTTCTTCTTTCCCTGCCTGGTTAGAAGACCCCTTCCTGCCACCATCAGGTTTTGCACCTGCACCGGCACTTCGACGTTCTGCATCTCCAGGGCTCCACCACACAAGCTCCGCACCAGCACGCCACCGATTCAGCAACCAAGGTAAGATGATTTCCCCTGCCCCCCCCCCATGCCCCAGCATCAGTAGAGGATCGTGTTCGTGTTCAGTCGTCATGTGGGTGAGGTGGGGGCTTTTGTTTATTTTGTAATTACGAATGCCACAGGATGGCATGAGGTTAATGCTAAGTAGCCATCAATCGTGGAATGGCGCGACAGCGGGCCCTTTCCCTCCACCACCGTGATAAACAAAGGCACCCTGTGGCATCAGCACACACATAACAAAAAGACGGCTGGGGTCCACGATTGATGGCCTATTTAGCATGAAGTTAATGCTAAGTAGGCCCCGGCAGGCATGTCCTTGCAGAAAAGTTGTCACGAGTAGGTGGAGGTCATTTTGATTGCCCCATATTGGCCTCGCTGTCCATGGGTTTTATTGATCGGTCACTTAATGCATATTTGGTTTTTAAGGGCTGTTTTTATATTGAGGTCATGCCCTTCTACCATGTCAGCCCAACGGAAAGCAACTGGGAGTTTTAGCAAACCATCTCTAAGGTCATTACTGTGTATTTCTGTACTTATTTTCGGTATATTACCCGGTCTTACTGCATTTCGCAACATCTGCATGAATTTTAGTGATGTGCGGTAATGTAAATATCGCAAATGTGCACCAGTGTGTCACATACCGGCCCCCTAATAGAGCCGCATTTAAACAATTTTCTTATATTGGGGGCTGCTGAAGCGATCCCACGCTCGCCTTCTGAGTAAGTAATGTAAAAAATTTATGACCCAAATTCAGAGAGAAAACAGAGCCCTTTCAGAGCAGCATCAGCAGAGGATCATGTTGAGTCATCATGTGGGTGAGGGGGAGGTGGGGGCTGTTGTTTATTTTGTAATTACTGTGTGTGCTGAATGCCACAGGGTGCCTTAGTTTGTCGCGGTGGTGGAGGGAAAGGGCCCGCCGTCGCGCCATTCCACGATTGATGGCTACTTAGCATGAGGTTAATTCTAAGTAGCCATCAATCGTGGAATGGCGCGACGGCGGGCCCTTTCCCTCCACCACCGCGATAAACTAAGGCACCCTGTGGCATTCAGCACACACATTGGGGTGACAGTCAACACAATATGGATCCCTTCTTTAAAGTGAACAGGGAATGGCGCGATTAGAACGTAATTGCAGTTTTCATGCTGAAGTGTTTAAATGGGTATGCGAACGATTTTCATTTTACACACTTAATGTTCAAATGATCCTGATTCTACAGCACATGGAATGGCAAAGGTGTTCACGAACACAAGCCTATGAAATAATTTGTAAGAAAAATTGGTTGAAAATAGATCGGGCAGGCTTTTGTGTCGTACTACAGTCTCTTTGCATTACACCAGGGAGGGGGGGATAGGGGTCAGATGTACTCGAGAGGCATTGGCAAAGATCCAAGAGTCAGCCCTGAAATGATGCCACGAATCTCATATATTTGCTGCCCCTGAGATGATGTGGGGGACGCCTGCATTGAGAAGAGCTGGCCTACTTAGCATGAGGTTAACAAACGGGGGTGGGGGGTGGGGATAGAGATCAGACCGACTCGAGAGCCATGATGATTCTGTCCCCCACGTGCCTCTTAACACAGCTACGGCCTCGCCCTCATAACTTTTTCTCTTTATTTGGGGGCTCACCTGACTCTATTTCTTCTTTCCCTGCCCGGTATGAAGACGCCTTCCTGCCACCATCAGGGTTTGCACCTGCACCGGCCCTTCTCGACGTTCGGCAACTCGAGCTCTGCACCAGCCTGCCGCCGTTTCTACAGGCAAGGTAAGAGGATTTCCCCTGCCCCCCCCCCCCCATGCTTCCAAAGTCACATTTTTTCAGAGTTCTCATTATTTACAGCGGCACATGTAGTCCTAATTATCTGCAATAAGGCTGGCACTTCACAGCCTCACCAGCATCTTGCAGAGAAAGTCTTGGCCTGCAGATTTGTCGCAGGAGCTGTTTAAATGGGTTAAATACACACAAGCAGTTTTGTCACTGGTTGCTGGATGCGAGATGATAAGTGATTAAAGGGAAATTCAGCCCAGCAGCGGCCAGTATGTAGACATCACTGGTCTTCCAAGGTCTAGATGCATTTTCATGCGCTCATCACACCAGTGGTCCCAATATTTAGCATTTGATTCCCATTTTACTAAACGGTTACAGCTAGCTTATTACGTTATTTAATGTAACCTATAGATACACATGTTTATGTAAGTTTTAATATGTTTTATTGAAATAAAAATACATTCACAAAGTGGGATGCATTTCTAATCATAGAATGTCCTAAATATCCTTAAAAGTGGAATTGCAAGCCATTTGTCTCCCAGCCATGGAGTTTCTGTCATCAGCAATTCTCCTCCCTTTTTCCACAAGAGTAGTTCAAACATGACATGCAAAATATCCTAGTTTGCAACAAAGGACTACAAGGTGTAGGAGTCACATGACAACCATACTAGTAGGCAGCATAGTTTAATAGTGATTGGTCTGGAGAAACAAACTCAAAGTGTAAAACTTAATACCCTGGTTGGGGAGTCTTCTTAATAATCAGAATTGATTTCTACCGAAATGAACCCTTTTTTGTGACATTAGGATAATCAAAGACGGAAGAAAAACCATAACGCTTTAACGTATACCTTGCAATTTGCATACAGCTCTTAGGTGACAGTTAAGAGCTCACTGTTCTACGTTAATATTTTTATTTATTAACTGCAAGTAACAATAGGGTCTCTCTGACAAAAGATTTGAATCCGGTGGGTCCACCCGGCCTTTCATCCTTATCAGGTCGATAAAATGCCTTGTTTTAAGTCAGTATGGTGTACACCTACGGTGATGGTAACTCTTCACAGCAAAAGCACATCATAAAACAAGCAGAGGATATTTTGCCTCCTATCTCACAGCGAAGACGTGGAACAACCTCCCACTCCAGCTCCAGACCGCCCCATCTATTCTGGAACTTACTGAGTGAGTGTGTGAATATATCAATGAAGAAACAAGTGCTGTATGTAAACAAATTTTGATAAAAAAGAAACTATTTGCAACTAAAAATGTACAAGCTAAGATCAACGGGAACCATTGATGGATTTGAATTCCTACATACCCAATTCTGCAGTGCAGATAATGGCTTAGTGCTTTGTCAGGGTCACATACAGTATTTTAAACATCAAACCAATGGCTGCTTAATTGTTGAATCCTTAAATTTATAGAGATGGGCCGCAAACGCAAGGACATTGACGATTACGTACAGGAGTATGCAGAATTTGAAGCCGTATCCCTTAAAGGGATGAAAATGTTCACCTGCAAGTCATGTCGGACAACTGTTGACATTGAAAACAGGGCAGCGGATAACATCAAAGCCCACCTGAGCAGCAAAACCCACGAGAGACTTTCAGCTCCAGTTGTAAAGAAGGCCCGCATGGAGCAAATGACCATGGAGCAATGCACAACTCGTGAACACCAAAATATTGGAGAGGCTGCGGATATCCCGCACAAGTTTGTGAAAGCTCTGTGTGAAGGTGGGGTTCCACTTCACCAGACTGATGGTCCAATTGGAGACCTGATTAGGCAGCTGTGCCCTGCAGCAAGGACAATGTGCAAATCCAGCCAAATGTATGAGAAATATCTCCCCGAAGTGTTTGAAGCACAGCTCGGAAACATACGTCAAGCTGTAGCAAATGTCCCTATCTCATTAACATTTGACGAAACCACAGAGGTGCATGGTGACCCAGCCATTGGAACATTGGTCACATATTACTGTGATGATGAAGAAAAGGGTCGCCGCTCAGCCTTAGTCGACATCACTGTATCTGATGAGTGTAATTCTGCTAAAATTGCCTTAATTGTATACAGTGTGCTTCATAAGTTGGGAAAATCATGGCATGATCTTGTTGCAATATGTTCTGATTCTGCATCCTACATGACAAAGGCAGTAACTGATTTGCGCGCTGCTCAGAGGATTAATACCATCCATGTAAAAGATCCCTGTCATCTTATACATGCTGCTGTTTCCTCAACTCTGACTCAGGCTGAGAACCGGGACATGTATGCTTTTGTTATAAAGGCTGGAGCAGTCTTTAAGTATGCGCAAAACTTAAAATGCATTTATTCACAAGGAAATGTAGACGGAAGAATGAGATACCCAAGGGCAGTTGTTGTGATCCGATGGTTCAGCTGGTATGAGGGAGCAGTAAGACTTTTGGAAATATGGCACTACTTCCTTGCTTTTGTAAACAATGAAGAAGCCACTGGATCCAAAATTGATCACCTACGTAAACTCCTCGGCCCCAACAGTGCAAACCATCAATCTTTCTATGTCAAGTTGCGTTTCATTGTTAAAACCCTCACTGGTTTCATCAACATTCAGAAAAAGCTAGAGTCAGAAGATACACATGCCCACCAAATATATTCAGCCATAGATGTTGACATGACTTTGGCTTTAGAGCAAGACTATACGCAAGACCCAATGATCGCCAGCCTATTGCAAATGTTACCACAGAAAAAAGCAAATGCCCTAATAAAAGAGATGATTACTTTTAAGGATGCACTTAAAAACAAGTGGGATGCTGTCCTAGCCCGCAACATAACTGGGCAAATGAGTTACAGCTCTTTTTGGAAACGGGTTACAATCCTGGACCCATTCAAGAATGTTCAGTTTAGTCAGGATTTCAATGATTACAAAGATTTATTTATGTTGGTTGGAGCTTCTGATGATATAATGAATGTTGTAGAAGAAGAATTCAAGAAATATGTAATGCACTCTATCCCACAAAAAGACATCAGTGCAATGACATACTGGCGTTCTCAGAAGCAAGAATGGCCAACACTGTGTAATCTTTCTTTGAATCTCTTGGCCATTCCAGTATCCTCAGCAAATATTGAACGGGTTTTCAGTGGTCTTCATTTCATTAACAAACCAGAAAGAGCCTCAATGTCCGCAAAGTCTCTTGAAATGCACATGTGCTTGTACTACAATGGCAAAGTTTTCAAATGAATGTATTGTGTTGACCAATGACAACCGGGCGCAGGTGTGCATTGTCAATTTAAATAAATGTGGAAAAATACTAGCTGTAGCTTCGTCTTTTGCTTGTGGCAAAAATAAATGTGGATAAATACAGAAAAAATGCCCAAAAAATAAATATGGATCAATACAGACGGAAATGGCAAAAAAATAGATACCATAAAACCGGGAGCCCTACACATAATATAGATGGACAAACACTACACAGTACTTTCAAAATACCAGTATCACAAACTTTAACATATAAACAACTAACTCATGAAAACAGGAGCATACTTCAAAATAAACTAATGCATTTAAAAGTATTAATAATAGATGAAATTTCAATGGTAGGTGCAAATATGTTTAATTTCATACACAATAGATTACAAGAAATGAAAGCTTCTAACCAGCCTTTTGGAGGTATATCAATATTAGCAATTGGAGATTTTTATCAATTGAAACCTGTATTTGACACATACATATTTGACAATTCAAAACATTTGTTTGGGCCATTAAGCACTAACTTGTGGCAAACACATTTTAAATTGTATGAACTAACAAAAATAATGAGGCAATTAAATGACATGCCATTTGCAGAAATGCTCAATAGGTTAAGAATAGGCAAACATACAAAAAACGATATAACAAACATTAAATTACGACAAATAGAACCTCCACAAAGTATAAAAGAAACTATAACATATATAATGGCAACTAACAAAGAAGTAAATTATATAAATAACAGAGTATTATTACAGCATATACAACAACATGCTGTTTATACTACATTAGCAATAGACACAGTTGCTCCAGACCTAAGTCAAGAAGTAAAAGAAAAAATATTAAAGCAGTTACCAGCAGACTCTACAAAAACAATGGGATTATCAAGCATACTACATATTGCAATTAAACTTTGCTATGATTTAACTGCTAATCTTAATGTCAATGATGGATTAACAAATGGAGCAACAGGAATAGTTGAATATGTTGATTGTACAAATAACATACCTATTATAATATGGATACATTTTGATAATTGCAATATTGGGAAAAGTACTAGACAACAAAACAAACATCTATACCATGTTAATATATCACATGAATGGACACCAATATTGCCTATATCAAGAAACTTTCAATATACCCAAAAATGTATAACTATAATTCGAAAGCAATTTCCATTACGACAATCATCAGCACGCACAACCCATAGAACACAAGGCGAAACAATTGAACCACTTTATATACACTTTAATAATAGCAAAATACATCACCTACATTATGTAGCTATTAGTAGAGCAAAATCATTAAAAAACATATATATAAAAAACGTTTACCAAACAAAAATATTAGTACATCCAAAAGTCCATGAAGAAATGTTCCGCTTAAAAACATATATGTTGCTAGAAATATCCATAACTCAGATATCACAATTTACAAACCACTTTACTATTATTGTACAAAATATACGCTCACTACAAACAAATTTTCAATTAATATTAGCTGACAGTAACATATTGAATGCTGATATTCTATGTTTTACAGAGATAAATACAACACATAAAGCAAATAGTGATGCATTTGTAATTCCCAATTACAATATGCTAATATTTGATAAATACCATAACGCACAAACAAACCATGGTATTATAATATATTATACAACAAATCACATATTACAAGCAGTATTTACAACACAACAGCATATTGACATCTTGCAATTTACTAAACAAATAAAAAACAATAACTACCTATTTGTAATACTATAGAAGCCACCAAAAGTACACATACAAATACTATTGCAAATATTAACAACCATATTAAACAATTATCCAAATCATAAATATATAATAATGGGTGATTTCAATATTGATTTGCAAGCAACAACACACAATAAAACTGTTTTATTAAGTTACATGTTAACAAACTTTAACTGTGTTCAAAAAATAAACTCACTTACAACAGATTACAATTCAATATTAGATCATATATTTACAAATGCAAATCTAGAACAGTATGGAACATTAGAGTCATATTACAGTGATCATAAACCAACATGGACAGCTATCTGAATTATATGCATTATAATGTACAAGTACGCTATGTTGCAACTTCCAAATTTTCATTAAATATTAAAATATTTGCATTGTTTTTTGCAGATGATTTCTTTTCAAGATTTGAAAGACAGCAACCAAGATGAAACTAAGCCATACCAAAAGGCAATTCGTGTAAATATCGTTCACTGTACAGGAAAAACTTACTATCAGAATGCAAAACAGGAAAATAAAGTAATGTACCATATGGCATTAGCGGATCAAAGCATGTCTATCAAAGCTACTTGCTATACTGAAGACTACCATGCTCAAACTAAAGAAGGATATGGCTTGCTAATTCGCAATTACCTAATCAAAAATGATACTTTGATTATGACAAAACAAACAAAAATCTCAAGAATGCCACCAATTGAAATACCTAAATTATTTAAGAAGCTATTAATATTTTGCAGTCGCCACCTCCACCAGTGTCTCCAATAAAGACAGTGAGAGAAGTGAGTGTAAAAACACTCCTAAGCGTCTCCGGAACAATAACTGAGGTAAGCTACTTTTTTATACTTTGCATTTTACTATTGCATTATCTGAACTAACATAAATGTACAAAGGTAAAAAATGTTTATAATTGCATGTTGATAAAATACTTCACTGTACAAATAGATAATTGTATTGTAATACTACAATGGTTTATTGCACAAATTGTCAAAAATTGTCATGCAAAAATGTTCAACATTCAATGTTCTTGATGACAAATGTCTTTGTTAACCATATTGTAAATGCAGCATTGTTAAATTAAGTAGCATTAAACAAAAATAAATATGATGCTGCCGACAAACTAGAATGTAACAAACATACATACAAAATATAACAGGTAAGTAAACTTACATACTAGCTAAAAAAAGTAAAACACAGTAAGTCTGTATACTTATTGTAATACAAAATTACATGCATTACACTTTTGCTAAAATTTTTAGCACTAATGAAAGGTAAGTAAAATACAATTTAATTAAAGCATATGTAATTTATATAAAAATGTACTAATTTAACATACCATTAAAGCATTAATACTGAAAATTTAAACAAGTAGATACCACACAATATTCAACATCAAAATGCATCCAAATAATAATGTAAGTAACTTGCAATTAATTTTCAAACTTTAGCTAAAATTGTACTCCCTATAAAAATATTAGTAGCCTATAAAGTGCCAAACTGGCAGTCTGCAAAACGGTTACCTTGCAAATTACATTAACTACCAGTTCAATCAAGGACTGCGTTTAAAATCGGCTGCCTCACTTTCAAAGCTGTGTTACAGACTTCACATGCCTATCTCCAATACATGGTCGCTCTTTACTGTCCAATACGCTACATATAGTCCTCCCATGAAACTTCCAAACCCCCCCCCCCTTAATCAAATTAAAAAAAATTAGCAGCCATAGATTTGCTTACTTAACCTAAAACTTCTACAACTAGTTTCTTTTCTCAATAGAATGCTTTAATTCTCTTCTACAAATCGCAAAAATCCAAAAACCTGCTTCTTTATACATTGTTACTAAAGCCCTACATGTACAGTACTCAACACCTAAATAATGCCAAGAAAATTATAATGTCATAGCACTATATAAGACAGCCTTAACATAAGGTAAGATAACAGAAGATTATTATGCAAAACAAACTATGTAACATTAATGTTGCTACTTCCCAATAGAAATAATAAAAGGTAAGTAATCTAAAACTTATGGTAATACACTGTTTGCATTACATATGCAAATAATTCTATGAATCTTACTTTATTACTTTATGTACTTTTACAAACAAAAAGTGCAACTATTATGAAATATAAACAATATGATACAATGAACGTATGCACCTTTTAATAACAAGTAAGTAACATAAATATATACTATACATATTGCAAAAGTATATGCACTAAGGTATAATAAATACAAAGAACAAAATTATACTACAAACAATGTATGCATGCATATAAGCATACAACTCTAAGAGGTAAGTAAACAAACATTTAATTAATGAAGTACAAATTTTTATTGTAAAGAACTTGTATTAATTGTTCAAAGTTTAATAATTTAATGCATTTCTACAACAAATGCATATACTACACATAGACCTTTACATTCCTTAATAAAGTAAAGTAAAATAATAAATACTTAACATATGCTAACACATAACTAATACATCTCCACACACATTCAAATAAAGCTAACACATAACTAATACATCTCCACACATATTCAAATACATACTCAACACATTTTTACCATCACAATATTTTTAAAATAAACAAGACACAAACACCTACACTATGCACCACACATAACTTTATATAATTTAGTGCTCTACGTACTCCGCAAGTCGTAGCATGCCCTAGTTCATACAGAACTAGGATGGCCCCAATGATGAAGCATGTCACTGTGAGGCAACTCCAGTGAGTGAGGGGACACTAAAAACACATTGTTTTTCTACTACAGTACACCTGCCTACATTCACCACACAGCCATATACACACATACTTCTTTTACACACTACATACACCTACAATACACTTAGACTACAATTAATCACTCAAATAACATACCTCACACAACAACACTTTAACACATACCATTACATCAAAACACTCTCAGTAGCATTAACCCATATTTGCATCCTACACCTAAAACACAAGTAACAACTGACTTACTATAATGCAAATTCGATTATAATAATCCCAATGTAAATGTAAATGTAAATGTACAGCAATTTATATAGCGGAAATCAATAGCAGTTTCTAAAGGCTTGCTTAGGGAACCCATCCTGGTATTCCCCTGTGAAATAACCCCAGCAGGGTATCCGCAAACTGAAAGCCAGGCATCCTGCCGCAAAGGGCCGTTGTAAAGAATAAACAAGCTATTGCCCAGAGTCGCAGAATATGAACCCGTAAATCAAGTAGGCACCAGTGCAAGAAATGTCAAGTCCATGGACATTTTTAGGAGCCAAGACCCCTCCAAGCCAGGAAATGAACTCTGGTCCCGAGCTGACGACTGCTTCCAGGTCTGCCTCCTCTAACCAGTGACCTACACTTCTCCCAATAACTATCCCTTACCAAACGCTAAAACTTACTCTTTACTGAACTGTTTAACAAGTATACTTTCGTGCTCTTTCATAAACTGCTAAAAAATAAATCGACTGTGAAGCATATTACATTATCTGCACTTGCCATTATAAATGCTACTTAAAGTAACATATTTGCAAAACACCATTAGCAAATTAATAATATTGCCTTTGTATATTAACAACTGAAAATTACATATTGTACTACTATATCAAACAAACCTAACAGACACATGTTATTTTACAGGAAGAACAATCCAAAAATATATTCATTGGAGGACAGGAAACAAAATTGAAATGTATCACCGTTAAAGATACAACTGACTCTGTAAAAATTACCCTATGGAGAGAAGCAGCCGACTTCCCAATACAGATTGGAAAATATGTACATTTATCTCACCTGACTGTACATGAATTTAATAAAGAAAAGATTTTAAACACAACTTGACATACTAGGATACAAGTAAGTAAAATTTCATATGGATATTAATATTTAGATAACATTACAAATTAAATAAATGCTAAAACAGTATCTTTGCAGGTAGTAAAACCACCACAAGAAAACCTTGACATAACAATTTACGGATTAGACAACATACTACAAGAAACAAGCATTGTAACGGTACAAGTTAATGGAACAGAACATTTCCAATACATGGAAATTCATAATATCTCATTGATGGACTTTTTACATATAAGAGATGATGTGAAGGACTTAGCTGAAGCATTGATGGAATATCTACCACTATCTGTAAAAATAACATTTTGTAATGGATATATAACAAGCATCATTGAAAAAATATAATGTACATACAATAATACAAACATTAACAAAGATTATTGATATCAAAAAACAATTAATGTTTGCACTGTATATATTACTCAAGTTTGAACTAGATAAGATATATATTTTGTTTGCTGTTTGATAACAAAAATTGTATTACAATATTGCTTTCAATTGCTGATCACTGTTTGCTATTATATTAACAATGCTGTGTGGAAATTACTATACAATACTTAACTACTTTCTGTATGCACTTTATAATTTGGTAATCTGCTTTCAATTACAAATATTGACATATACAACTGTAATATTCAATTAAGTTTAAACAAATTTGCATATTTTCAGTAAAAGTATATGTTACCTACTTACAATACATAGAAATGCTTAACAACCAAAAATAAAGTTTATACCGCAAATCAAGTATTCTTGACATCAATATTTACAATTATAAATGTATTATGCATTGTGAATAAGAAATAGACAAAGAACTAACAAACAAGTACTTATTCCTACTACATATTACCTACTTAAAGTACTATATAGCCTTATCACTAACAATGTAAAGCTACAGTAATTTAACACTATATGCTACAATAATTTAAGACTACTAAATATAGTGCAAAAAAAACAAGGCTGCGCAATACCAAAAGCTCTAACTTAAATACTGCGAGGCCTATTGCATTGCAAATGCTTGTTTATTTTGGCGCTTGATTCATCTCTGAAACCAGTGCCCAGGCTAAAAACAGCCACTGCTGAGTATGCAAACTTGTTTTTAACTTCACGAAAATGCAGCATGAACACATGCGTATTCTATCAATAAAACTACACGTCTGCCCAGATGCTTGAATTTCCCTGCATCAGCCAATCATAAAGGAGAAAATATTATATATCATCCTTTAAGCCAACAAAGTCCCGTTAGTACGAATGTAGAATTTCTGGAAGTGTATAAAGCTTATCAAGACATAAATGATTATTTTATGTTAGTCTATAGGTGGTCTTTTAATGCAGAATATTTTTTCATTTTTAAACTTTTATGTACAAATCACTTTTGAGTGTGAGAATTTTCGAGGTCCGCGATGTAATGTTAAAGTAACAAACAGCTGACTGTTCTACAGGTTTATATTGCCTTTATGTTTTATAGATAGATAACTGTGAAAACTGTACCTTTTAAATTATAATGCCCGATATAATTATTTAAATAGTTAGCAATAGTTTGAAAACAATAAGAATTGCATTAGACTTTTGGCGCTCTAGGCGCTGTACCGCCTTTGCCATCCTGGCTGCGGCCTCCAACCAATTTGAAATATTACCGCCAAGCAAAAGAGAAAAGTAGTTAAAACAGTATTTACATTAAATATGTTTGCGTATCTGGTTGTGTATACAAGGCAGGATCAACCTAAGAGCATCAGGACCTGTGAAGCTAATATTTGCAATAACTTGTGCCTCCGTGAAACATTTCTGTCCCACACCATGGTTGCAGCCTGTAATAAGTGCTGAACATGTGTAATTGGCTATTTGTCAGTATATTGTAGAGGCAGGTGGGTGGGCCGTTCAATGGGGTGATGCAGGAGTCATAATTTCGATGAAAGCCGTTGTACAGTAAACGGGGCAGTGTTTCTCACATTTTAACAGTGTTTGACAAATGCACGTAGTTTATATCAGCAACAATTTGTTTGTGTTTCAGTAACTTAAATGACCGTAGTACGGTTCTGCTGTCGGTAATTCAGCCAGCAACAGTCCCACTGAAGACATATTTACCCCATCCGAGTAGAACCTCCATATTTTAGACTACCCCATCTGTACATCATGCCCAGTTATACTACAATGGATATTACTTTAACTGGATTCAGCTAGTGGAAGCAGTCTGTGAAAGACCATGCAGCACTGATGTTTGCAAATGGTCGACTGGCGCCCCCTTGAGATGTCTCCACACACCCAGGGAGGCGTGCCCCACAGTTTGAAGACCACTGCACTAGAGTAACAAAGTCAGGAAGTGTCTGGGAGTGAATTAACGAGGTCTAATAACCTACAATAAACAATATACAGCCTTGGTATCGGGCACTCCAAGCTTCCATAAAACCAACTGCGCTCTTAGGAACCAAAACTTTGGGCCCAGATTATTGTTTTTTTAAAACAAATTAAGCACTGACATGTTAGGCATTCCTACAAATTGAATTAAACATTAAGCATTCCCCCCCGGTCTTTCAAGACCATGTTATGATTAGATGGCGTAGCTGCGGAATTCATTGTGTGGGTGATCTGTGGCAGAATGATCAGCTCATCTCTTTTTCTGAGCTTCTAGTTAAGTATAATCTAACAAGTAATGACTACTTTAAGTATTTGCAGGTACATAGTTTCTTCAACACTCTATCCGTGCAGGAACGCTCTGGCTTGCGGAGGATTCCTTTTATTGACAGCATGTTTAGCAAAAAATCAATAAGACATTATTATAACTTACTTATCTTTCCATGCCTAGACGATATAGAGGCTCTTCAAGGGAGATGGGCTGAAAAGTTGGGTAGTGATCCTATTCAGTTAGAGGAATCTATTGTTCAGGCGAACAGTATTTTGATTACTGGCAGATCACGCTCACAGCACTATATGGCCATATTTGACCTATATTATACACCCTCAAAAATTTCCAAATGGGGGACTACTACAGGTACATCATGCAGTAGATGTGGGGTGTTCGCAGCTGATGCATTGCATATGTTTTTTGTGTGCCCTCAGTTATCTTTATTTTTCTCTGCTATCCAGACATTTTTGGCAGTATTGTTTGGGTCTACAGTTATTCTGACACGGGAACTAGTTCTAATTGGTGTAACTTCTGATTCACTCGCAGATGGGAAGAAAAATCTATTATTGGGGATGATGGGGGGCGCAAAGGGGCAGGGGGTGCCGAAATAGCCAAAAGGGATGACAGAAAGAAAATTATGATAATGGTAAGTAAAAAAAAAAGCACAAGGCAAATAGAGGGAGAGAGCGAAGGAAGACTAGAATGCAAAGACTGAAAGAATGCTGGAAAGATTTAGATTTAACAATGGAAGGAAGGACAAGAGGATGATCAAATGGAAAAATGGAACACAAATGAATGTTAATGTGGAATATGGAAATATGAAAAGAAAATTAAAAATGATTTTAAAGAATAGAGAGAGACTGAGACTAAATGAAAGGATGCACAGACAGAAAGATAGAAAGAAAATAAATGGAGGATGTAAAGAAGAAAGTAGATGACAAAGGTTGATAGAACGAAGGACATAAGGAAAGAAAGAAAATTTAAAGACGGAAAGAATTACAGACAAACGTCAATGTAGGTAAATGCACTTTTTGATCAAGTTTCTTTCCTGCTGTAAAAAGCATAATTTTGCATTATTTTTGCAAACTTTTATAAGGGGAACAATTTTCCCAGACTTCAAAAGGAAAGACCAGGATAGCTCACTTTGCTCCTATATTTAGTGCCATATAAAGTGTGGGTATTTTATTTTTCTGGCTACTCCCTTGCAATGGGCCCTTGTGTAGTTACAGCGTGTGGCGTGCCGTCCTCTGCATAGGCCTAGGGCACTGCATGCTGCTTTTGTGGAGGAGCCGTGCTGGAGGACTAAGCTACATTTTGAAATATCCGACAGGATGAAAGGCAAAGACTTCGGAGTGCTTTGCATGCACTACTTCAATTTTCAGGCTATAACAAAAATGTCTCTTTTAACTCTGGTGATTAATGTATCTCTTGGCGAGATCTGAGGTTTCACTAATCCCGGTTTTGACTCATCATAAAGAAGCATAGAGGCATAATGCGCCTCTTGTAAGGCACAAAGTGAAACATGCAGAGAAAAGTATTTATTTGCATTAGAATTGTAAAGACAACCCCCACCACTATGTTATGTGTTATATCCTCAGTTTGTATTTCCGGGTCACTGGAATTGCGCAATTGTGCAGCTTCAACAGTTTTCGCATGATGGATGGATTTGCCGCATGTGCCACATAATCCATCATTAGCTGAATATAGCTGAAGATTCCAATTTAAAAACAGTTGCTACCTCAAATGGTTAAAAAATAACTAAAAAGACAGCGATGTATTGCAAAGGCCCTTTGTAAAGGTTGACTGGTCACCTTCCTTTGCATATTACTATATTTGGGTGTTATACAGGTACTAACGAGGTGCAACCTATGACCAGAAAGTGTTGAAATGTACACAAATGAGAAAATAATATGGTAATACTATGACAAAATTTGCAGCATTATGCTGCATAAATTCTCTTTTCTTGAAAAAATAATGTCATCTACCCTGCAGCATAATTTGGCCCTCCCTGCTGCATAATTCCAGTGACCCTGCATATAGTAGCTACCAGTATGGATGCCTTGTGACTCCTACACCTTGTAGCCCTCCTTGCCTTAAGTAACATTCCCTATACATTGATTTACATACTTATATGAGTCATTGTCTCTGACCAATAAGTGTGTGAGCTGAAGCGCGCTCACCCTACATTGGGCGGAGCAGCACTATGAAATAAAAGACATACACATGAGCGAGGGGCTATATAGGGATGAGGGGCACCATGGGGGTGGATAGTGAGGGAATCTGCGCAGAGGGAGGACTTTGGTGAAGGGGCGTAATGAAGGATGAAGGTCTCTGCATCCCCTGCAGTGCAGGTGGGACAACACTTCAAAGAAACCCCAAACTGTAAACAAAATATCATATGAAATACCACAAAAAGAGCTGCACAGTTGCTCAAAGCTGTGCACATACCAAAACGATGAGGTGCACGATTGTCTCAACTTAATATAAACTTATGTTGACATGTATTTATGTTGGTTATCTATTTACTTACTTATACACTACTGTACGACCTTCTCTGATGTGTCTGAAAACGTACATTTTGTCCCAAATTTCTGTCCTGAATTTTGATCTGCTGTCCTGAATTTTGACACTCACCTATGCCAGCTGGTCACCCTACTGTGTGATATTATGTTGTGTGTGTTTGTGCAGCGCTAAATGAGGTGATACAAGTGCACTTGTGATCAGAAACTTGGGCTCACACTTCTCAGGCATGATTAAAAGTGTGCACCTCGTCGTCTGACTATTCAGATCATGTTTGGACATTGTCACGTACACGCATGATTCCCTTTAGTTTGCAACTGTGGGCCGTATACAACTTAAAAGATAAACAAGCACAACTGGCAGCACGCTCTCCACCCGAGGATCATGTTGTGTGTGTCTGTGTGTGTGGGGGGGGGGGGTCTTGTTGAGCCTGTAAACTATTGCATTTATGCAGTTCGAGCAATTGGCATTGTAAATGACAATGTCCTTTATTTATGTTTTGGTTTTCAAAACATAAATAAAGGGCATTGTCATTTACAAGGCCAATTGCCTACACCGGTGTAAATGCGAGACCTACTGCATTGCAAACGCTTTTTTTATAGGTGTTTTTGTGCTCATTCTGTCTGACTTTAATCATATTTATTTTGGTACATGAAATATAACGTTGTAGCCAAAACAGTTCGACGTATAGTTAATTCAAGTGAACTCCCATGTGGAGCAGAGGTCAAGTAATGCAAGCCATTTCATGTTTACTACAAATACATGTTGATATCTACAATTATTTAAGATTTCAATTCTTTTTGGATCATGCATGCTGTTTTTGTGTTGAGATATTAACTGACCTTGTACAAATGGTATGTTAGTGAAGTAATTTGTTGCACAGGAAAGTCTTGCATATATATATATATATATATAGATATATATGTATGCACATGCCTTGGAAAAGTCATATCAACCTCTCATTTGCCTTGGTACAGCGGGAACATAGGACATGTTTACTATTTCACTTGGGGATTATCCCCTCTCTAATTACGTTTCACCGGTAATCTCAAGGCATACAACGCTCAATCTTGAAACAAATACTCTTTCACTTTTACATTTTATGTCGGAAATTTTTTGCAAAGGTGTATTTACGTTTTCTTGTAATGATCAGGTTTCTTGTAATGCTAACATGAATATATTTGCCAGGCATCTAAATTATCTAGCATACACGGAGAAGGTCTTGGCAGTTGATGGGATGCTCAATTATTCTTTAGTTATGATAAAAGGCATTATCTAGTATTTACGAGGATTCAAACTATTGGCATTATAACTTACGCCATTTATTTATATTTTAAAAATGAAGACCAAAATAAAAGGCTTAAACTGGTGTCAATGCGAGACCTATTGCATTGCAAATGCTTGCTTTCTTTGGTTTGCTTGGTCTCTGCCAGCCCACTATGTAATGTCCTTCTGCTGTTCTGGTGCGTATGTAAAGCGCTCTGATGCCTACGGGTAAAGCAAGCGCTATATGAAACTTTAAATAAATAAATATAAATAAAGAAGTGATTGTTTTGACATTTAATGTTGAAACAAACCACACGTCACACTTTGTATTTTTGCGAAGACAAAATCAAATCTACTGTCCCAATACACGTTTCGTTTCTACCCCCCCAAAAATGTGTAAATCTTTCCAAGAAGCTTAACAAGAAACTGATTTTGCTTAATTAATCTCCGATCAAAACAAGCACAGAGTCCACACACAAAAAGTGTCTGAACAACAAAAAAAATAATTTCCCAACCCATTACACACCCCCAAAAAAATAAAACACTCTGCCTCGAACGTTTCAAGCAACTAACTCGCGCAAGCTGCCAGCCTGCTGCTTTTAAAGGCACGAAAAACCCCACAATCCTTCAGTGCAGGAAGTGATGACAGTGAAGGCCCAGCCAATGGAAGCCCCGAGAAAAAATTCAAACTGGCCGCCATTTTCAAACTCACCTGGCATTAATTATGCAAATGAGGCAGGTACATAGGTGGCGGCTCGGCGGCGCTCGGGTTTGGCCTCATTCCTTAGTGGAGGCTCCAGAGTGGTCATGTCTCCGCGACCAGACGGCCTGGCGGAGCGGAACTTCACAGCGCCCTGAAGTCCTGCTCGGATTTTTTTCATCGTAAGTAGCGCTTCTGAGGCGGTCATCGGGGCACGAGGCGGGGTAGACGGCCACCCACTTCTCTCTCCCGTCCATTTTTTCCTCCAGGGCGGTTGTCAATGCGCTGCATGCCTGGGGGGCCGGGGCGGGTGGTCTCCATGCCTGGGCGGCGGGGGCATCTTTTGCTGTTGGCAGCTCTGGCCTGGCTGCTTCTATGCGCTTCCCGCTTGCTCACTGGTACTTTCTTTTGCGTCGTTGTTAAAAGTCGAAAAATTTAGCAAAACTTCAAGGTAAAGTGTCTGAGTTGGCGCCTTCTAAGGAAAGTTTTCTGTCACCGACCACTAATTCTGGCCACACCACAAACTCCTTCTTTCGCACCCACTGTTTAAGAGACCTTAGGTACAAATCTCCCAGATTTCTTTTTTATTTAAATAATTGGCTCCGGGTTGTTTTATGTCCTCCCCGTGCCCATTCGAATCGCACGAACGAACATGTAGGGGGTATAATTTCTGGTCCTGTTCTGCTCAGACCCCTCATGCGCCCGGACCCGTGAGCGGGTCTGATAATGCCCGCCGGGGCGGTCATTAACTGCTGGTCACTTTGAATATTTTCAAAGCGTCGAGACGCGGCTGGGAGGATTTCTATTCCACAATAGTGATTCTTGCTTATTTTTAAACCGGCTCGAGTATTCTCCCCGCAGGTGGTGTTCCTCTGTTTTCCCGCAGGTTGCGTGTGCCTGGGTTTTCCCGCAGGTTGCGTGTGCCTGGGTTTTCCCGCAGGTTGCGTGTGCCGCTCCGTTTTAACCGCAGCCTCCGTGTGCCTCCGTTTTCCCACAGCCTCCGTGTGCCTCCGTTTTCCCACAGCCTATGTGTGCCTCTGTTTTCGAGCAGGTTGTGTCTGTTTTTCCCACAGCCTCCGTGTGCCTGTTTTCGCGCAGGTTGTGTCTGTTTTTCCCGCAGCCTCGGTGTGCCAATCTGTTTTCCCGCAGGAGGCCGCTCTGTTTTCCCGCAGCCTCCTTGTGCCTCCCTGTTTTCCCGCAGGAGGCCGCTCTGTTTTCCCGCAGCCTCCGTGTGCCTCCTTGTTTGCCCGCAGCATCCGTGTGCCTCCCTGTTTTCCCCTGCATCCTCTGTGTGCCTCTGTTTTCCCGCAGGTTGCGTGTGCGGTTGCGTTGATTTGCTTGTTTGTGTTATCGCTGTCACTCTCCTGGAGTTTTCTCCTGTTGCCCATGGCGTGTAGTTGCTGTACTTTGGATTAATGTTACACACATGCCAAGCTTCTCTAAACGTTCCCGCGTCTTCGTCATGTGTTCGTTCCAGTATTTGTAAGTCGCCCGGCGCTCCCTTGTGCAAAACTAAAACACTCCACAAGACTGGCCGCTGGTTTTGCCAATGCTGTTTCGGGGTTTAGGTGGTGAGAGGAGGGAGGCACACGAGGGAGAATACAACACGGAGCAGGGGAGGTGTTTTCCAGGTTTTGGGGAAGCACAAAAGGAAGAGCGACAAGGAGTGCGGGAAGGGGGTGTTTTCAGTGTGGAGAAGCACACAGAGGGGGGGGGGGGGGAAGAGTAACACAGCATGGAGGGGATTTGGAAAGGGAAGAGGAAGAGAGCAACACAGAGCAGACGGAGCATCCTCCAGGGGGAGAAGCACAGAGGGGAGAGAGTAACACAACGCATGGAGGGAGTTTGGAAGAGCAACACAGAGAAGACAAAGCATCCTCCAGGGGAGAAGCACACAGAGGGGAGAGAGTAACACAACGCATGGAGGGAGTTTGGAAGAGCAACACAGAGCAGACGGAGCATCCTCCAGGGGGTAAAGCACAGAGGGGAGAGTAACACAGCATGGAGGGAGTTTGGAAGGGAAGTACATGAGGAAGAGAGCAGCACAGAGCAGACGGAGCATCCTCCAGGGGGAGAAGCACAGAGGGGAGAGAATAACACAACGCATGGAGGGAGTTTGGAAGAGCAACACAGAGAAGACAAAGCATCCTCCAGGGGAGAAGCACACAGAGGGGAGAGTGTAACACAACGCATGGAGGGAGTTTGGAAGAGCAACACAGAGCAGACGGAGCATCCTCCAGGGGGAGAAGCACAGAGGGGAGAGTAACACAGCATGGAGGGAGTTTGGAAGGGGAAGTACATGAGGAAGGGCAACCCAGAGCAGACGGAGCATCCTCCAGGGGGAGAAGCACAGAGGGGGGGGGGGGGGGAGTAACACAGCGCATGGAGGGAGTTTGGAAGAGCAACACAGAGCAGACGGAGCATCCTCCAGGGGGAGAAGCACACAGAGGGGAGAGAGTAACACAGCATGGAGGGAGTTTGGAAGAGCAACACAGAGCAGACGGAGCATCCTCCAGGGGGAGAAGCACAGAGGGGAGAGTAACACAGCATGGAGGGAGTTTGGAAGGGGAAGTACATGAGGAAGGGCAACCCAGAGCAGACGGAGCATCCTCCAGGGGGAGAAGCACAGAGGGGGGGGGGGGGGGAGAGTAACACAGCTCAAGGAGGGAGTTTGGAAGAGCAACACAGAGCAGACGGAGCATCCTCCAGGGGGAGAAGCACACAGAGGGGAGAGAGTAACACAGCATGGAGGGAGTTTGGAAGAGCAACACAGAGCAGACGGAGCATCCTCCAGGGGGAGAAGCACAGAGGGGAGAGTAACACAGCATGGAGGGAGTTTGGAAGGGGAAGTACATGAGGAAGGGCAACCCAGAGCAGACGGAGCATCCTCCAGGGGGAGAAGCACAGAGGGGAGAGAGTAACACAACGCATGGAGGAAGTTTGGAAGGGCCCCGACTTGCCACTCTTGTCCAACCCCCCCCCCCCCCCCATGAAGCATGGGTACTTTACCATCGCTTTTAATTGGCCGGCCCTTATTATACCTCTGAGGGTCTGCAACAGTCTGAATTGTCACACTAGTAGAGGTGCGATCCCAGTAGTTGTGTTGGTGCTGTCATCGGTGGCGCATGCAGGGGCAATGTGTGGTGCAAGCTGCAGTGTCCTCCTGAGGAGGGCCCTGGCACTTACTGGTTTACAAATTAAGCAGTGGGCCTTGCTCAGCGGAGTACATCCTGTCCTCTGCTCGCAGCCAGGGGGCATGGAACAGCTCCCTAGAAACCAAAGCATTTTGTGGAATTAACATCAGTCCGTGAAGTGCAGGAGTGACTGTCCCCGCCTGCACTGGAAGAGCAAGGGTTAATCTGGAGCCACAGGGGAGGCCAGAGGTAGCCAATGGCTGGGTGGCAGTGTTCTGTGTGGGGATGTTGTCATGTGATCATGATGGAGCAGGGCAAATAAATTGATGTTGTGTACCTCTTGTGAAGTCAAACTCTCAACCATAACCAATTTAATCCTGTGAAGCAGGAACAACTAACCACCAAAATTGCACTTGGACATAAAATTACACGTGGGTACTAAACGCGATTTGCAAAAATGAATTAATAATTGTGAACGAGTCGTATTAATATAGTGCTAAAGTACGAAAGCAGCATGTTTGTTTTGCTTTATAAACGTGTATGTCTTATCGTGGCTAAAATGAGTACATTAGGTAAGTATATAAAGCTCCATGTCTGCTTCTGCTAGGTAACTTACTAATGGGTGAAATTAGAATGGTGGGTGGTTAACAAAAAACTGTATTTCTAGATTTTAACACTGTTTGTTTTCGCACTAGTTCTCATTGAGGATTATGTGCCTAGTGGTAATAAGTAAATGGCTGCTGACTGAGAGAGTCTTTACGCCTGCGCAATAATGAATGGCTAAGTCAGCGAAGAGCCTGGTACGTCCAGCGGGTGATGTCACGGTCAGCTTGACCCAGGCGTGCAAGAGGATGCCAAGAGTTGTTTTGCATCTGAGAACCTGGGAACGAAAAAAGCGATGTAACGAATGAACTGAAAGACGAAGTGTAAAAAAAAACGGAGGTGACGTACATGGGAACGGACGAAATGACTGCATATTTTGAAAAACTGTTTCTACCAAGAATGGATGAGGTGATCGTTGTCACCCCATTGATGGAACAATCAGAATAAGTTGTGACCGCCAACTATGCTTCTAACAGAATATACATGAGGTTGTTATACATGTCATTGTACATTGAACTATGCGAAAATACATTCATATGAGAATTTTTTTATATTCCACTACAAAATGCATGTGCATATCTGAAAAATAGTTGAGTGATCGATCTGTAGTAATCTTCCGATAACTCCAAAGCGTCCATCGGGTGGAGCACATCATGCTCCACCTGGATTATTGTAATGTAACCCACACCAGTCTCCTATCACTCACCCCAGACTTCAAAGATTACAGAACCAGGCAGCCAGAAGGCTCCTTAGGGATTTCAAACAGGATCGTATGAGACCCACTCTGAAGGACCTTCAGTGGTAACCAGTGGAAGGCCTGATCGGTGGCAAGGTCTCCGTGCTGTTCACAAAGCATTCTGGGTGAAAAGCCCAAAACACCTGCTGAAATTAGCTCCAGCCACACCCCATCTAGAGACCATGCATATCTTGATTAATCATGTCAGTTCAGGTGGATGAGACACAGATTAAGATGGCCGGGAGCACAAATCCCAGGGCTGTGGAGAGCCCTTTACCCTCTCGGAGATCCGAATCCAACATTGGCATTTAAAGAAACTCCTGAAAACTGACGTGTTTAGATTCTTCCAACAGAACCGCAGAACTACCAGGGGTCATCTGTGTCCACCCCCCCCCCCCCCCCCCCCCCCCCCACCTGATTGAAGCGACCTCACCCCCGTCCTTTGTCTTTGGCTTAAACTTAGCTGTGTTCCTCAGCTTGGACTCTGAAATAATGTAAAGCGTATATGCAGTGTGCTGTGTAACAAAATAAATATATATATTACCTACAGGGGGTCGCCAATAGGTAGTTATAGTTAGGACCTAGATTCCATAGGAAAAGCATATTTTCTTTTCCCAGCAACTTTGATGCTGGTTGATGAATCTTCATGAAATTTTGTGGTGCTCCAGTCTTTAAAGTTTTTGGGGTGATTTGTCAAGGGGGGGTGGCAAGAAAAAGAGGGGGGGTCCCCAAACGCGTTCTCCCGATGTAATGTTTCTGTAGGAAACTTTAGACAAAACTACAGCCCAAACTGCTTAACGGATTTACACCAAATTTGGCAAAATGGAAGCCCATGTTTCAGAAAGAGCCCTTTTTAGGTCTCGCCTATGCAGCGCGCATGCGCTGCTAGGAAAGAGACCCCTTGAGATTGATGCAGCTTTTCAGGTAAAAACGTGCACGTGTTGCATTGCTTTCAATGCAGAACATGCACATTTTTGCGATTTCCTTGCGGGAGCGTGCAGCGCCATTTGGTCGCACACTCCTGCAAGGGAAACTGTGCCTGCTCTCGGCCGCACCCTCCCCACTCACACGTGCCTGCGCGCAATGCTTGTTTTTGTAAGTATTGGCCGAGTGCGCGCACAACTCCCGCTCCTCCCCACCTCGCGCGGCCAATGCTTGTTCCTCCCTTTCCCACACACATTTCAACTCCCCTTGACAAGTTATCCACCCCTCTAATCTCGTGAGCTTCTCTGGTAATCTGTTGCCCACGCACCCTTCTCACCTGTCCTTCCCTTCTACCTCCGCCTCCCCTCCTACGTCTTCCTAAATTTCTCCCAGTCACATTGTCCAGTCTCCTATCCATTTCCGATCTCTCTCCCCCACCATGGCCCTGTGTGTGCGTTTCTCTCTCTGCTTCAAGCCCCCATGCGGTCCGTCTCTTCCTTTCCCCACCTCCCCCTGACTCTGTTGCCCTGGCTCTCGGGCCGGTTCCGCATTCCTGGCCCCTTCCTGCCCAGGGGCCGCTATAAACTGGGACTGATGCCACCCGAGGCCGTGGGAGCTGATGGTGGTCGGACTGAGCCGGCGGAAGTCCGGGGGGGACTGGAGCAGCGACAGCATGGGCCGAGAGTGGTACTGGAAGCCCGCAGTGAGTGGATGCCAGGGAACGGGGTGGGGGGAAGAGGAAGGGAGCTTACATAATGCAACAGGGCACCGAGCAGGGGTCGCGCTGCCCTCGTCTGCTTGGCGAGTACTTTAAGATCACTGCCTCTCCGCACAGACCGACCCACTCATGAGTGAATACTCTTGTCAATACTAGTACCCTCCTTCCCAGTTGTGTAGACTTGGGGGTGGGGGGAATCAGTACCCCTCATTCTTCAAGGGTGCAGAGTCAGACTTCAGGAATCCGTAACTTCCCACCGTGCATGCTGCTGTGGGTATGAGCCTCCCCTTGCCCCCCCCTTATTGGTGACCATTGGGGGGGGGGGGGCAGATTTGCCCCATGGATTTTGGTGACAGGTATCGGCATCTCCTCTCAGCAGTAGCCTAATGCAGGCCCCTGCAGCCCCTATGGGGGTGGGTGGGAGAATTGGGGCAGTGTTGGCTATTCAGTAGACCTCCCTCCAGCTCAAGGCCAGTGCGTATTTGTGAGGTATGGGAGACTCCAGGGCCTCTCATCCTGTTCTGCAGTTGGTCATTTTGAGTTACGTGTCACTGCTCTTGCTCCATTTCAAACCAAGGCCGGGTAACATTCCCACTCAACCTGCATTACTTCAAGTTCGAGTCATTCAAAAACAGTTACCCAACATTATTTTTTAAACTTTGTTATGTTTTCAGGATTTCTATTTCTTTATGATCAAGCTAAAACATAAATTACATTCTATTATAAAACACAATGTATTATATATTGCTTATTCGATCAAGACACAATAAAAACCCTTGCCTAATCAGTACAAATCCCATTCAATGCATCCACTTCACAAACACATCATTCATACATACTCAAACAGACTCCTGGCCATCATCCGCCTTGTCCCCAAGATGCCCTTAACCACCTCACACGGAGAGAATTAGCAGTCATTACGTGCCAATTATAGACCGCTCTGTGCTAGCACTGCCACCATGTGAGACATTGTCTTCGTGTGCCATCTGCAAACCCTAGCCTACAGTGTCACATGTGCCAACATATGCATGCCTGCACAGCTACCATGCCACATAGACTGACTTACCAAGGTGGGCAGAGCTACCATGTGCCAGCTGGAAACATCATGGCTGTAATGTGACCTGGAAACATACCCTAGCGGGGTACTCTTCCTCGCCACCACCTCTAAAGGTAAGCATGTTTTTGGGCAGAGGAGGAGTAAGGTTTCATTGGAAGCCGGAATACTGCAGATGTGACCTATGTTGGGGGCTGCATTACAGCAGCGTTCTTATCTATTGTATTGATTGAAATTGCATTAATATAGTGCTTACTATCCCTGACAAGGCGTGTAGGTTATTGTGATATGATTTTGTAAAGACTGTAGTCACTGCTGTACCAGTAGCTATCAAATGGTGCCCCACAGCAGTGCAGGGTCAAGTCGTCTTATTTATGAAAACAAAATCATAATATACACACTACAAAACTCAGACCACTACAGCTTCACTGAGGGTTGCATGGCAAACATTGCTACATTAAATTAAATTGATGATGCCCTTTGCATCATGGACACGGCATCATCGTTCATGCCTTACAGCGGCATTTGAGGCAGCAGAATACTTAACACTTCAAAATCGCTTGATATCGATGGGATTGTCTTAAACTGGTTTAGATCTTATCTAAGTGACAGGTCGACAGTTAAGATTGATACCACCTCCTGTGACCCTTCTCCAGTGACGTAGCAAGGTCAGGTGGTATCCGATGCCGAGCATGACAAAATGCCAAAAATGTGTATAAAACACACATTTTTGCCATTTTGTCACCCCCTCCGTGATGATACCCGGGGTGGCCCACACCCACCGCACCCCCCTTCCTACTCCACTGCCCTTCTCCTTTCCCCAAGGATCCATACTTGCCCAGACGTTTTCATCCTATACATGGAACCAATAAATTAAGTTAAGAGATTTAGATCTGTATGTGCAGTGACACTCAGAATTATCCAGAAATAAGATTTGAACGGGACATAGAACCACTAACAAGCATTGGCATAGCCAATAGGTCTCGCCTTTGGGACCTTATAAGTGTTTAGCCACGCAAAAGTTGATGTTGCACCAAGTATATTGTGCTGCTTAACTAAATACTTAGAAGGTCCCAAAAATGAGACCTATTGGCTATGCCAATGGGTGTTGTTAAATGGTGTAAATCCGTTCAGTATTTGCTGAGACATTTTTTAAAAAGTTTTCATATCTGTGGCCATGGTGGATTTGCGAACCCTCCTGACCATGAGCTGAACTGTGATTGGCTGCCAACACTCCAAACCAGGAAGTGTTGGCAGCCATACAAGGAACAAATTTGGAAAAAATTAAAAGGGGGCAGTGTAGAAACACCCTGACCTCCTAGGCCTGCTCAAAGTGTCCCACAAGGACCCCCAGGGCCAAAACAAGCAATTTATTTGTCTTAAAAACTGCAGAGTTGGTGATGGGGTCGCAAATCCTGCCGAGAAAATTTAAAAACGAAGCGTAACTCCTGCACTTATTATTGTTAAGCCCCCGGATGGGCCAGGTCCCAGAGGCTCTCATTAAATAATATGCAGGGGACTGCCACCTCCCAGGGGCTAATTTGATTGTATGCAAGGGCACTGCGGCAAACCTGCTCTCGCTTCATTGAAGCGAAGCAGGATTACTTTTCCACAAGGGGAGCTGCATAATCTATTTGTGGTCTGTTCTCCAATGTTTCATATGTGCATACCATGTGTTCTTGATCAGTGCATGTGTGAGTGTACGCTATTCGTTTCTCTAATTTCCCTATCTGTATGCTTGTTCGTCCTATCATTCACTATTGCTATTATTACCGTCAATCATTGTTGCTAATGTATTCTTTAGGTGAACACATATAATATATATACATTGCTACACCTGCCCCTCCTACCCCTTCCCCCCAGTCTCCCCCTCCACCCACCTCTCTGGGCTATTAGGCTGACATTCCACCCATCCTCTGCCATTTTTGTTTCCGGCCAACCCCACTTACCCCCTACCCCATATGTTTAACCTCACCTACTCCTCAGAGAGACAGCCTGACTAGCCAACCCTGAGAGTTGGTTTGCTGAGGGATGTTGGCCGTAGCACACAGCATGCTCCCTCCCCTGCGTAGTCATAGTGACTCTTGTTTGCACCACCCACTTCTACCCTTTTCCCTCTCCATGCCTTTCCCTCTCCATGATTACACAACTTGCCGCACACCTACAAAAGGGTGTGGATCCCCCGTCATTAATTGTACTCAACGTCTTGAACTAGCCTATTACCTACCACTGGTCAGCTACTCCACACATATATATACCCCATCCCTTATTTGCTGCCCCCTACCTCATCACTCTGCCCCCCTTCTTATTCTTCAGTTTTCCTTTACAATCGTATAGCTGTACTTGTAATGACGATAGACCCCAGCGAGTGTAACATTGCAAGTCAACCCACCTTGTGTTTTTCTTCCACTTTCAAATTAAACAATTACGTAACAAAAAAAGTCCAAATGCCACATTGGAGGGGAGGATGTCTCTGGTTGCTTCTTTCTTCAGCCTCCCTCATTTTATTTCCTTTTCATCTCCTGGTATTAAGCCTGGTTTGCCTATTGTATGTGTGTAAGATGGATCCATTGTGTCCTGTCTTTCACGTTCAGTGCTGTATTCGTTGATTCAGTGACTGTGTAAGGTCCTTCAAACTTTGGGTCTTTCAACTTCCTGATGACCTTCTTGATGTACACTGTCTCCTGGCTGTGGGTCCGGTTCTACCTCTGTAGGAGTGTTGGAGCTCTTTTGTTTGTACCGTAAAACCAGTTTAAAAAATAATTCTGCTGCCTTTGTTAGTTGTGACTGTAACAGGGGAAACCCAATAAACCCTTGTAGGCTTGGGCAATGTTTCGTTCAGGTCAAAGGGATGCTACAAGGGATTTATTTTTTAGAAAGTGATGGCTCAGTTGGCAGTTGTATTGATAATATCTTACTCCAGCGTACCCACAAGGTATCACAAATAATAAAAATAGAAATGAATCATTGGAAGGAGAAGAACACACGGAGAGAATAAAAGGTATGTTATTCCAGAAATTTTATATGAATTCCATAAAGTAAATTGCAATTCAGAATGTGGGGAGACACAAATAAAAAAGCAAAAAAGTAGTGAACAGAGGTATATATAACTTCACCACATCAGTTCACAGCTAAAACATCAACTCCAATCAATTTATAACAACAACCAAAAGAAATTAATTAATCATGGTTGTGTGCTTGTGCACAAGCAGCGTGGATGGAGAGGATGTAGCTGTCGACGTTTCGGTCTTATACTGCTGCCGTCATGAAGACCATCATCAGGACCATAAAGTTCATTGCAGGTAAAAGAAACCCCCTGAAGATTCCAGTTGAGCAATCCTTATTTAGCGGATGTTAGTAAAGAGATAAAGGAGTTTAGGCAGCATAATCCTCTTGATCAGCGACACTCTAGCCGCCATGGAGAGAGGCATCAAAACCCACCCGGTCACCCTGTCCGTGATGACGCCCAGTGCCCGGCCATAGTTGGAGCATCAATTCCTCCCGACAGCGAGAAATTCTAATACCTAGATCGGTAATGGTGTCCACGCACCATTTTAGAGGGAAATCAGGTTTGAATTTCTCTGTAGCGTCTGTGAGGGTGAAGATTTGGGATTTACCCCAGTTCACATTACGCCAGAAAGCTGTCCAAAGAGGATGAACAGGCAGAGAATGGGGTTAAGGCTTACCGCAGGGTTTCGCAGATAGTGTTAAATCTGCGTATAAGGAGATCTAAATTTGCCTCAGGATATATTAGGGCATGCTCTCGATATTGCTGCCAAACTTTTGCCGCTAGGGGCTCGATGGCAATGGCAAAAAGCAGCTGCGATGAGGGGCATCCCTGCCGGGTGCCCCGTGTGATAGAGAAGGGTGTCGACTGAAGTGTATTCACCACCACCCTGGCACGCACCCCCGAGTAGAGCAGGTTGATCCACTCCAAAAACAGGGTCGGAAACCCCATGCGCTGAAGGACAAAAGCAAGGTAGTCCCACTCCAGGGAATCGAACGCCTTAGTGGCATCAATAAATACCGCTGCAGCGTTGGCATCCGGATCAATGTCATGGAGGAGCGCAAAGTGTGTTTGCAAGTTATGGGACCTGTCTCGAGTAGGCACGAAACCTGATTGGTCCGGGAGCACCAGTGCTGTCATAAGGGGACTAATACGATTAGCAATAAGTTTGGCCAGGATTTTCATGTCAACATTTATTAGAGAGCGACCTATATGAGTCACACAGGTGAAGCGGTTTGCCAGGTTTAGGTATAGAAATGATACGTGCCTCCCTCATAGTGGGGGGGAGTATTCCAGTCTCCTGGGTTTCTTCAAACACATGTCTCAACACTGGGATAAGGAGATGGTGAAATGTCTTATAAAATTCAGCCGGGAGGCCATCCGGCCCCGGGGCCTTCCCGGACTGCAACTGCATTATTGCTGCAATAATTTCCTCCTCTTCAAGGTGTCGTATTAGAAATATCCGCTGCTCATCTCCCAGCCAGGAAATCGCGGTATCCTCTAAGAAGGGAGGAAAGTACACAGTCCGCGTTCTGTGAGTTTTGTATAGCTGTTTATAAAACAGTGTAAAAATGTCCACAATCTCAGTCGCGTCATTGTGCATTTGCCCATCCTCCCCCTCAAATTCCACCACTATGTTCAAGAAGCGTGGAGACCGAACCAAAGCCGCCAGCTTCTTTCCAGGCCTATCTCCCTCCCCATACTGCAGCGCCCTATGATACTTCCCTCTGTATTTGCATTCCCTCTCTGCTGTCTCTTGGTATTAGCTAAGGGTACTGCAGAGTTTAACTTGCAATTCGGAGGTTGGACATCGCTGCAGTTCAGTCTCGATGTGCCTAAGTTCTGTTTCCAGGCGACGCAAAGTGGACCGGATGTCCCTCAGGACCCCGCCACTCTTTGCAATGCATATTCCTCGCATCGTAGCCTTGAAGGCTTCCCATAAGGTGGAATATTGTGCGACCAAGCCCTCATTCCTGGGGGAAAAGTCCGTGCTTCAGATTTCAAAGATTCAGTCCAGCGCCGTCTGTTGAAGTCTCAGTGTGTCACATCCGAGAAAGCCTCGAATTAAGCATCACACGTCACAGCACTAGGTACCACTGTATGAGATACCAGCATCGCACATCACTAGGTGCCACTGTATGAGATGGAAGCATCACACATCACTAGGTACCACTGTATGAGATTTAAGTATCACACGCCACTATGTACCACTGTATGAGATACCAGCATCACACATCACTAGGTACCACTGTATGAGATGGAAGCATCACATCACTAGGTACCACTGTATGAGATACCAGCATCACACATCACTAGGTACCACTGTATGAGATTTAAGTATCACACGTCACTATGTACCACTGTATGAGATACCAGCATCACACATCACTAGGTACCACTGTATGAGATACCAGCATCACACATCACTAGGTACCACTGTATGAGATACCAGCATCACACATCACTAGGTACCACTGTATGAGATACCAGCATCACACATCACTAGGTACCACTGTATGAGATACCAGCATCACACATCACTAGGTACCACTGTATGAGATGGCAGCATCACACATCACTAGGTACCACTGTATGAGATACCAGCATCACACATCACTAGGTACCACTGTATGAGATACCAGCATCACACATCACTAGGTACCACTGTATGAGATACCAGCATCACACATCACTAGGTACCACTGTATGTGATGGCAGCATCACACATCACTAGGTACCACTTTATGTGATGGCAGCATCACACATCACTAGGTACCACTGTATGAGGCTGCCATCTCATACAGTGGTAGTGATCAGGGATGCTGCCATCTCATACAGTGGTAGCTAGTGGCGTGTGATGCTTCCATCTCATACAGAGGTAACTAGTAGTAGTGACACGTGATGCTTCCATCTCATACAGTGGTACCTAGTGACTTGTGATGCTGCCATCTCACACAGTGGTACCTAGTGACGTGTGAGGCCGCCATCTCATATAGTGGTACCTAGTGACGTATGAGGCTGGCATCTCATGCAGTGATACCTAGTGATGCGTGATGCTGCCATCTCACACAGATTCAGAAAAGGGGGGTGGTGATGGACAGTTTCTGAATAAAGCAGAATACTCTTACCCAGTCAACAGATCAGGGCTTGATCCATCACCGTTTTTTAGCTCACTGCACCATCCCAGCTCAGAACCTGGCTACATGCAAATTAGTCTGTCCCTGGCCCAGTGTATCATGGTAACAGGGCAGACCAAACTACCAAGCCAATTCTTTTACTGGAAAGGAAACAAACTTCCGGGGACCGGTTTTTGGCATTACAGCCGTCTTCGGCCCGGCTTGCTTGAATCCTGATGGTACAGTGAGCAAGGGAGTCATGTCTGAGTATACCCTTCCACGCTTATGGTGGACAAAACGATTCAGAAAAGGGGGTGGTGATGGACAGAGTTTCTGAATAAAGCAGAATACTCTTACCCAGTCAACAGATCAGGGAATGTATTATATATTGCTTATTCGATCAAGACACAATAAAAACCCTTGCCTAATCAGTACAAATCCCATTCAATGCATCCACTTCACAAACACATCATTCATACATACTCAAACAGACTCCTGGCCATCATCCGCCTTGTCCCCAAGATGCCCTTAACCACCTCACACGGAGAGAATTAGTAGTCATTACGTGCCAATTATAGACCGCTCTGTGCTAGCACTGCCACCATGTGAGACATTGTCTTTGTGTGCCATCTGCAAACCCTAGCCTACAGTGTCACATGTGCCAACATATGCATGCCTGCACAGCTACCATGCCACATAGACTGACTTACCAAGGTGGGCAGAGCTACCATGTGCCAGCTGGAAACATCATGGCCGTAATGTGACCTGGAAACATACCCTAGCGGGGTACTCTTCCTCGCCACCACCTCTAAAGGTAAGCATGTTTTTGGGCAGAGGAGGAGTAAGGTTTCATTGGAAGCCGGAATACTGCAGATGTGACCTATGTTGGGGGCTGCATTACAGCAGCGTTCTTATCTATTGTATTGATTGAAATTGCATTAATATAGTGCTTACTATCCCTGACAAGGCGTGTAGGTTATTGTGATATGATTTTGTAAAGACTGTAGTCACTGCTGTACCAGTAGCTATCAAATGGTGCCCCACAGCAGTGCAGGGTCAAGTCGTCTTATTTATGAAAACAAAATCATAATATACACACTACAAAACTCAGACCACTACAGTTTCACTGAGGGTTGCATGGCAAACATTGCTACATTAAATTAAATTGATGATGCCCTTTGCATCATGGACACGGCATCATCGTTCATGCCTTACAGCGGCATTTGAGGCAGCAGAATACTTAACACTTCAAAATCGCTTGATATCGATGGGATTGTCTTAAACTGGTTTAGATCTTATCTAAGTGACAGGTCGACAGTTAAGATTGATACCACCTCCTGTGACCCTTCTCCAGTGACGTAGCAAGGTCAGGTGGTATCCGATGCCGAGCTTGACAAAATGCCAAAAATGTGTATAAAACACACATTTTTGCCATTTTGTCACCCCCTCCGTGATGATACCCGGGGTGGCCCACACCCACCGCACCCCCCTTCCTACTCCACTGCCCTTCTCCTTTCCCCAAGGATCCATACTTGCCCAGACGTTTTCATCCTATACATGGAACCAATAAATTAAGTTAAGAGATTTAGATCTGTATGTGCAGTGACACTCAGAATTATCCAGAAATAAGATTTGAACGGGACATAGAACCACTAACAAGCATTGGCATAGCCAATAGGTCTTGCCTTTGGGACCTTATAAGTGTTTAGCCACGCAAAAGTTGATGTTGCACCAAGTATATTGTGCTGCTTAACTAAATACTTAGAAGGTCCCAAAAATGAGACCTATTGGCTATGCCAATGGGTGTTGTTAAATGGTGTAAATCCGTTCAGTATTTGCTGAGACATTTTTTTAAAAGTTTTCATATCTGTGGCCATGGTGGATTTGCGAACCCTCCTGACCATGAGCTGAACTGTGATTGGCTGCCAACACTGCAAACCAGGAAGTGTTGGCAGCCATACAAGGAACAAATTTGGAAAAAATTAAAAGGGGGCAGTGTAGAAACACCCTGACCTCCTAGGCCTGCTCAGAGGGTCCCACAAGGACCCCCAGGGCCAAAACAAGCAATTTATTTGTCTTAAAAACTGCAGAGTTGGCGATGGGGTCGCAAATCCTGCCGAGAAAATTTAAAAACGAAGCGTAACTCCTGCACTTATTATTGTTAAGCCCCCGGATGGGCCAGGTCCCAGAGGCACTCATTAAATAATATGCAGGGGACTGCCACCTCCCAGGGGCTAATTTGATTGTATGCAGGGGCACTGCGGCAAACCTGCTCTCGCTTCATTGAAGCGAAGCAGGATTACTTTTCCACAAGGGGAGCTGCATAATCTATTTGTGGTCTGTTCTCCAATGTTTCATATGTGCATACCATGTGTTCTTGATCAGTGCATGTGTGAGTGTACGCTATTCGTTTCTCTAATTTCCCTATCTGTATGCTTGTTCATCCTATCATTCACTATTGCTATTATTACCGTCAATCATTGTTGCTAATGTATTCTTTAGGTGAACACATATAATATATATACATTGCTACACCTGCCCCTCCTACCCCTTCCCCCCAGTCTCCCCCTCCACCCACCTCTCTGGGCTATTAGGCTGACATTCCACCCATCCTCTGCCATTTTTGTTTCCGGCCAACCCCACTTACCCCCTACCCCATATGTTTAACCTCACCTACTCCTCAGAGAGACAGCCTGACTAGCCAACCCTGAGAGTTGGTTTGCTGAGGGATGTTGGCCGTAGCACACAGCATGCTCCCTCCCCTGCGTAGTCATAGTGACTCTTGTTTACACCACCCACTTCTACCCTTTTCCCTCTCCATGCCTTTCCCTCTCCATGATTACACAACTTGCCGCACACCTACAAAAGGGTGTGGATCCCCCGTCATTAATTGTACTCAACGTCTTGAACTAGCCTATTACCTACCACTGGTCAGCTACTCCACACATATATATACCCCATCCCTTATTTGCTGCCCCCTACCTCATCACTCTGCCCCCCTTCTTATTCTTCAGTTTTCCTTTACAATCGTATAGCTGTACTTGTAATGACGATAGACCCCAGCGAGTGTAACATTGCAAGTCAACCCACCTTGTGTTTTTCTTCCACTTTCAAATTAAACAATTACGTAACAAAAAAGTCCAAATGGCACATTGGAGGGGAGGATGTCTCTGGTTGCTTCTTTCTTCAGCCTCCCTCATTTTATTTCCTTTTCATCTCCTGGTATTAAGCCTGGTTTGCCTATTGTATGTGTGTAAGATGGATCCATTGTGTCCTGTCTTTCACGTTCAGTGCTGTATTCGTTGATTTAGTGACTGTGTAAGGTCCTTCAAACTTTGGGTCTTTCAACTTCCTGATGACCTTCTTGATGTACACTGTCTCCTGGCTGTGGGTCCGGTTCTACCTCTGTAGGAGTGTTGGAGCTCTTTTGTTTGTACCGTAAAACCAGTTTAAAAAATAATTCTGCTGCCTTTGTTAGTTGTGACTGTAACAGGGGAAACCCAATAAACCCTTGTAGGCTTGGGCAATGTTTCGTTCAGGTCAAAGGGATGCTACAAGGGATTTATTTTTTAGAAAGTGATGGCTCAGTTGGCAGTTGTATTGATAATATCTTACTCCAGCGTACCCACAAGGTATCACAAATAATAAAAATAGAAATGAATCATTGGAAGGAGAAGAACACACGGAGAGAATAAAAGGTATGTTATTCCAGAAATTTTATATGAATTCCATAAAGTAAATTGCAATTCAGAATGTGGGGAGACACAAATAAAAAAGCAAAAAAGTAGTGAACAGAGGTATATATAACTTCACCACATCAGTTCACAGCTAAAACATCAACTCCAATCAATTTATAACAACCACCAAAAGAAATTAATTAATCATGGTTGTGTGCTTGTGCACAAGCAGCATGGATGGAGAGGATGTAGCTGTCGACGTTTCGGTCTTATACTGCTGCCGTCATGAAGACCATCATCAGGACCATAAAGTTCATTGCAGGTAAAAGAAACCCCCTGAAGATTCCAGTTGAGCAATCCTTATTTAGCGGATGTTAGTAAAGAGATAAAGGAGTTTAGGCAGCATAATCCTCTTGATCAGCGACACTCTAGCCGCCATGGAGAGAGGCATCAAAACCCACCCGGTCACCCTGTCCGTGATGACGCCCAGTGCCCGGCCATAGTTGGAGCATCAATTCCTCCCGACAGCGAGAAATTCTAATACCTAGATCGGTAATGGTGTCCGCGCACCATTTTAGAGGGAAATCAGGTTTGAATTTCTCTGTAGCGTCTGTGAGGGTGAAGATTTGGGATTTACCCCAGTTCACATTACGCCAGAAAGCTGTCCAAAGAGGATGAACAGGCAGAGAATGGGGTTAAGGCTTACCGCAGGGTTTCGCAGATAGTGTTAAATCTGCGTATAAGGAGATCTAAATTTGCCTCAGGATATATTAGGGCATGCTCTCGATATTGCTGCCAAACTTTTGCCGCTAGGGGCTCGATGGCAATGGCAAAAAGCAGCTGCGATGAGGGGCATCCCTGCCGGGTGCCCCGTGTGATAGAGAAGGGTGTCGACTGAAGTGTATTCACCACCACCCTGGCACGCACCCCCGAGTAGAGCAGGTTGATCCACTCCAAAAACAGGGTCGGAAACCCCATGCGCTGAAGGACAAAAGCAAGGTAGTCCCACTCCAGGGAATCGAACGCCTTAGTGGCATCAATAAATACCGCTGCAGCGTTGGCATCCGGATCAATGTCATGGAGGAGCGCAAAGTGTGTTTGCAAGTTATGGGACCTGTCTCGAGTAGGCACGAAACCTGATTGGTCCGGGAGCACCAGTGCTGTCATAAGGGGACTAATACGATTAGCAATAAGTTTGGCCAGGATTTTCATGTCAACATTTATTAGAGAGCGACCTATATGAGTCACACAGGTGAAGCGGTTTGCCAGGTTTAGGTATAGAAATGATACGTGCCTCCCTCATAGTGGGGGGGAGTATTCCAGTCTCCTGGGTTTCTTCAAACACATGTCTCAACACTGGGATAAGGAGATGGTGAAATGTCTTATAAAATTCAGCCGGGAGGCCATCCGGCCCCGGGGCCTTCCCGGACTGCAACTGCATTATTGCTGCAATAATTTCCTCCTCTTCAAGGTGTCGTATTAGAAATATCCGCTGCTCATCTCCCAGCCAGGAAATCGCGGTATCCTCTAAGAAGGGAGGAAAGTACACAGTCTGCGTTCTGTGAGTTTTGTATAGCTGTTTATAAAACAGTGTAAAAATGTCCACAATCTCAGTCGCGTCATTGTGCATTTGCCCATCCTCCCCCTCAAATTCCACCACTATGTTCAAGAAGCGTGGAGACCGAACCAAAGCCGCCAGCTTCTTTCCAGGCCTATCTCCCTCCCCATACTGCAGCGCCCTATGATACTTCCCTCTGTATTTGCATTCCCTCTCTGCTGTCTCTTGGTATTAGCTAAGGGTACTGCAGAGTTTAACTTGCAATTCGGAGGTTGGACATCGCTGCAGTTCAGTCTCGATGTGCCTAAGTTCTGTTTCCAGGCGACGCAAAGTGGACCGGATGTCCCTCAGGACCCCGCCACTCTTTGCAATGCATATTCCTCGCATTGTAGCCTTGAAGGCTTCCCATAAGGTGGAATATTGTGCGACCAAGCCCTCATTCCTGGGGGAAAAGTCCGTGCTTCAGATTTCAAAGATTCAGTCCAGCGCCGTCTGTTGAAGTCTCAGTGCGTCACATCCGAGAAAGCCTCGAATTAAGCATCACACGTCACAGCACTAGGTACCACTGTATGAGATACCAGCATCGCACATCACTAGGTGCCACTGTATAAGATGGAAGCATCACACATCACTAGGTACCACTGTATGAGATTTAAGTATCACACGCCACTATGTACCACTGTATGAGATACCAGCATCACACATCACTAGGTACCACTGTATGAGATGGAAGCATCACATCACTAGGTACCACTGTATGAGATACCAGCATCACACATCACTAGGTACCACTGTATGAGATTTAAGTATCACACGTCACTATGTACCACTGTATGAGATACCAGCATCACACATCACTAGGTACCACTGTATGAGATACCAGCATCACACATCACTAGGTACCACTGTATGAGATACCAGCATCACACATCACTAGGTACCACTGTATGAGATACCAGCATCACACATCACTAGGTACCACTGTATGAGATACCAGCATCACACATCACTAGGTACCACTGTATGAGATGGCAGCATCACACATCACTAGGTACCACTGTATGAGATACCAGCATCACACATCACTAGGTACCACTGTATGAGATACCAGCATCACACATCACTAGGTACCACTGTATGAGATACCAGCATCACACATCACTAGGTACCACTGTATGTGATGGCAGCATCACACATCACTAGGTACCACTTTATGTGATGGCAGCATCACACATCACTAGGTACCACTGTATGAGATACCAGCATCACACATCACTAGGTACCACTGTATGAGATACCAGCATCACACATCACTAGGTACCACTGTATGAGATACCAGCATCACACATCACTAGGTACCACTGTATGAGATACCAGCATCACACATCACTAGGTACCACTGTATGAGATGGCAGCATCACACATCACTAGGTACCACTGTATGTGATGGCAGCATCACACATCACTAGGTACCACTGTATGAGATGCCAGCATCACACATCACTAGGTACCACTGTATGAGAAACCAGCATCACACATCACTAGGTACCACTGTATGTGATGGCAGCATCACACATCACTAGCTACCACTGTATGAGATACCAGCATCACACATCACTAGCTACCACTGTATGAGATACCAGCATCACACATCACTAGGTACCACCGTGTGAGATGGCAGCATCACACGTCCCTGATCTGTTGACTGGGTAAGAGTATTCTGCTTTATTCAGAAACTCTGTCCATCACCACCCCCTTTTCTGAATCGTTTTGTCCACCATAAGCGTGGAAGGGTATACTCAGACATGAGTCCCTTGCTCACTGTACCATCAGGATTCAAGCAAGCCGGGCCGAAGACGGCTGTAATGCCAAAAACCGGTCCCCGGAAGTTTGTTTCCTTTCCAGTAAAAGAATTGGCTTGGTAGTTTGGTCTGCCCTGTTACCATGATACACTGGGCCAGGGACAGACTAATTTGCATGTAGCCAGGTTCTGAGCTGGGATGGTGCAGTGAGCTAAAAAACGGTGATGGATCAAGCCCTGATCTGTTGACTGGGTAAGAGTATTCTGCTTTATTCAGAAACTGTCCATCACCACCCCCCTTTTCTGAATCTGTGTGAGATGGCAGCATCACGCATCACTAGGTATCACTGCATGAGATGCCAGCCTCATACGTCACTAGGTACCACTATATGAGATGGCGGCCTCACACGTCACTAGGTACCACTGTGTGAGATGGCAGCATCACAAGTCACTAGGTACCACTGTATGAGATGGAAGCATCACGTGTCACTACTACTAGTTACCTCTGTATGAGATGGAAGCATCACGTGTCACTAGCTACCACTGTATGAGATGGCAGCATCCCTGATCACTAGCTACCACTGTATGAGATGGCAGCCTCACACGTCACTAGGTACCACTGTATGAGATGGCAGCCTCACCCATCACTAGGTACCACTGTATGAGATGGCAGCATCACGTGCCACTAGGTACCACTGTATGAGATGGAAGCATCATGTCATTAGGTACCACTGTGAAGAAAAATAGAAACCTTCTCAGGGGGTCTCACTGATACCTGGTCCTTTTAAGCCAACAAAGAATAAATTGGCCCAGAAGCTGAAATATAAAATACATATTTATTAACCTCAGATGAGGGAGACTACGTCACACAGTACCCTCAGAAACTGTATGCGGCAGTCTAAGGAGTACAGAAAACTGGGGTCTTATATATGCTTAGGGTTACATAGTCAGCATAAAACCAAGGGGAGGTCCTGGCTCATGTAAGCATGCAAAATGCCTAATATGGGCATGCAAGATCTGCTTGCTCAAAGTGGGTGGAGAGTTACTTCTCCATACATAAGTAAAAATAGCCTAACAGTTATATAAGAGGAGCAGGTGCATTCTACTAGCTAGGCCCTTCTGAGCATGTGCAAGGCTCTGAAGAGGGAAAGAGCACATGGCTACCTAAAATGGCTGCCAAATACAAAATGGCTTCCAGCTCATGCTAACCAATCCCTGCAATCTTTAACAGATGGTTCTTTTAGCATAAGCTAAAGACATTCCTATGATCCAGTAGGAACATAGAAAATATTTGCACATTAATTTCCATAAATGTATCAATATCCTAATTCATTGCTATGTGGGCATTTTTCCATTCTAAACATTTCATTAAGCGGATATATATGAGGTATAAGCACGAATACAAAGGGAACAAAGCATCGGGTCTGAAAACCCTCAAGAAAAAAGGAAATGTTTGACACTTTTACTCATAGATTTTACTTTACTTGTACAGGACTGCAGGCACTTCTAAAATTCTTCTTCTTCTTAATAAAAGCATCTACATTGTACGCTTAGGGCCATGCTCTCATGTTATAGGAGCAATAGGAAAGTCTAAAACTGCTAATTTAACAGGGGTTCTTACCTATAAAACAATATTTCCTTCAAAAATATTTGCTAGGGATCACATGGGCACCTTCCCTGCATTCTACTTTTCATGATCCAATCTATGCAACATCAGCTCTAATAAGGACTGTTAGTTTATTTACACAGACTAGCATGTGCGGGTGTGTGTGTGGTTGTGTAAACCACCCTATTGCATGGTATATGGCATGTGTAAATGCATTTTGCTGCACAGCGTTCCGGTAAACTCCAGTTTAAATTAAGTCCTGTATGGGTCTACTGGCGCAGCCAGGAGTGCTTGGTCTATGCTGGCAGTTTTGTTTGCTTTAGTAAGGTGAATATTTTTCACAAAGTAACATAAGCCGATAATAAACAGAAGCGTTTTTAAAAGCAAGTATTTTCTCAGAGAACCTTTATAAATTTTAAATAAATGTTTAAAATCCCATGTGGTTTACAGTTTTTTGGCACTTTGAAACAGACGGATTACAAGAAACGTGTGTTTAGTTTTGGTGAAGGGGCCTGTATTTTAGCCCACCATAACCGTAATATAATGGTGCGCTACAAAAGCCAGTGGAAGCTACGGCTGGGGAAGAGTCAATGACTGCAGCTCTACCCAACGTGAACTTAAACACCTATGCATTTTAAACGCACCATATGAGACAAGGCCTTGGTTACAAACACCTTGTCTGGCTACCTAGAAATAGCCTAAGGCGAGTGGGGGGAGGGGGGACTCTGTGGTAAAACTAAGCAGAGTCCGCTCTGGAGCCATTCCACTGCCTTATTTGTTGTTGTAACAATTCTGCAGACTAGGTACATGTGTCCAGGAGCAAAAAGGTGGCTGTAAAGACCTCCCAAGGGAGGACAGCAGTAAACTAGCAACGGAAGCTGTAAATTCATTAGTAACCGGATACTAGTTTAAGCACAGGCTGCATCTTTTTTAAAGGCACTTCTTTAATTGGAAATGTTTATGATTTCGGAGGAAATATTTCTAATTCTATGCAGTTTACAGAATGTTACTGTTTTATTGCTCATGGAAATACTATCGCATGATATATGTTTTAGATGTAAAATTGCTTGTTTGCATACTTTTTAATAAGAAGTGTTCTGTTAGACACCTGTTAAAATTAAGCCCCTGGAAAGGGGGGGGGGGGAGGTTAAAAGTGAGAGAGAAGAGGCAGCTAGGGGAAAGAGCAGGAGAGACTGAAAGAAGGGGGAAGAAAAGCGTGGGAGAAGAAAGGCATGTGAAGAGGAGGGCCGGTGTGCGCCAGGAGGCAATAGACTGCTGGAGAGAAAAAGAACGGCGGAGGCAAGAAAAAAGAGGGGACGAGCAGGTGAGAAAAACAAGAGGGAGGAAGAGAGGGGTCACAACATGAACAAAGAGCAACGCAAATGGAAGGAACACGAAGCCACGAGAGAATACAGTGGGGGAGGGGCGAGCAAAAGACAAATCGAAAGAGGAAGAATATACAGGGCCAATCTCGGAATGGGACTGAGTGCAGGAGGGCAGACGGGGGTAGAGGTGAGGCGTGGCCGCGAGTTGAAAGGCCATGTGTTCTAGACTATGTTTGACTTAGCCGTAGATGTATCAGTTCCACTAATACTTTTCGTCTGCACAGTTACTTACCAGGTGAGTGTGCACTTTGAGCATATTGAGAGCTCATTACATGTCTGGGGCGCTGAGGCATGGAGCTGGCCGTATACGGGTGCATGTTGGGAGCCCTTTACATGTCTGGGGCACTGGGGCATGGAGCTGGCCCTATACGGGTGCATGTTTGGAGCCCTTTACATGTCTGGGGCACTGGGGCTGGAGCTGGCCCTATACAGGTGCATGTTGGGAGCCCTTTACATGTCTGTGGCGCTGAGGCATGGAGCTGGCCCTATACAGGGGCATGTTGAGAGCCCTTTACATGTCTGGGGCGCTGAGGCATGGAGCTGGCCCTATACGGGTGCATGTTTGGAGCCCTTTACATGTCTGGGGCACTGGGGCTGGAGCTGGCCCTATACGGGTGCATGTTTGGAGCCCTTTACATGTCTGGGGCACTGGGGCTGGAGCTGGCCCTATACGGGTGCATGTTTGGAGCCCTTTACATGTCTGGGGCACTGGGGCTGGAGCTGGCCCTATACGGGTGCATGTTTGGAGCCCTTTACATGTCTGGGGCACTGGGGCTGGAGCTGGCCCTATACAGGTGCATGTTTGGAGCCCTTTACATGTCTGGGGCACTTGGGCTGGAGCTGGCCCTATACAGGTGCATGTTTGGAGCCCTTTACATGTCTGGGGCACTGGGGCTGGAGCTGGCCCTATACAGGTGCATGTTTGGGGACCTTTACATGTCTGGGGCACTGGGCTGGAGCTGGCCCTATACAGGTGCATGTTTGGAGCCCTTTACATTTCTGGGGCACTGGGGCTGGAGCTGGCCCTATACAGGTGCATGTTGGGAGCCCTTTACATGTCTGTGGCGCTGAGGCATGGAGCTGGCCCTATACAGGTGCATGTTGGGAGCCCTTTACATGTCTGGGGCACTGGAGCTGGAGCTGGCCCTATACAGGTGCATGTTGGGAGCCCTTTACATGTCTGGGGCACTGGGGCTAGAGCTGGCCCTATACAGGTGCATGTTTGGAGCCCTTTACATGTCTGGGGCTGGAGCTGGCCCTATACAGGTGCATGTTTGGAGCCCTTTACATGTCTGGGGCACTGAGGCTGGCCCTATACAGGTGCATGTTTGGAGCCCTTTACATGTCTGGGGCACGGGCTGGAGCTGGCCCTATACAGGTGCATGTTGGGAGCCCTTTACATGTCTGGGGCACTGGGGCATGGAGCTGGCCCTATACGGGTGCATGCTTGGAGCCCTTTACATGTCTGGGGCACTGGGGCTAGAGCTGGCCCTATACAGGTGCATGTTTGGAGCCCTTTACATGTCTGGGGCACTGGGTTTGGAGCTGGCCCTATACAGGTACATGTTGGGAGCCCTTTACATGTCTGGGGCACTGGGGCATGGAGCTGGCCCTATACGGGGGCATGCTTGGAGCCCTTTACATGTCTGGGGCACTGGGGCTAGAGCTGGCCCTATACAGGTGCATGTTTGGAGCCCTTTACATGTCTGGGGCGCTGAGGCATGGAGCTGGCCCTATACAGGTGCATGTTGGGAGCCCTATACATGTCTGGGGCACTGGGGCATGGAGCTGGCCCTATACGGGTGCATGTTTGGAGCCCTTTACATGTCTGGGGCACTTGGGCTAGAGCTGGCCCTATACAGGTGCATGTTTGGAGCCCTTTACATGTCTGGGGCTGGAGCTGGCCCTATACAGGTGCATGTTTGGAGCCCTTTACATGTCTGGGGCACTGAGGCTGGAGCTGGCCCTATACAGGTGCATGTTTGGAGCCCTTTACATGTCTGGGGCACGGGCTGGAGCTGGCCCTATACAGGTGCATGTTGGGAGCCCTTTACATGTCTGGGGCACTGGGGCATGGAGCTGGCCCTATACGGGTGCATGCTTGGAGCCCTTTACATGTCTGGGGCATTGGGGCTAGAGCTGGCCCTATACAGGTGCATGTTTGGAGCCCTTTACATGTCTGGGGCACTGGGTTTGGAGCTGGCCCTATACAGGTACATGTTGGGAGCCCTTTACATGTCTGGGGCGCTGAGGCATGGAGCTGGCCCTATACAAGTGCATGTTTGGAGCCCTTTACATGTCTGGGGCACTGGGGCTGGAGCTGGCCCTATACAGGTGCATGTTTGGAGCCCTTTACATGTCTGGGGCACTGGGGTTGGAGCTGGCCCTATACAGGTGCATGTTTGGAGCCCTTTACATCACTGGGGCTGGAGCTGGCCCTATACGGGTGCATGTTTGGAGCCCTTTACATGTCTGGGGCACTGGGGCTGGAGCTGGCCCTATACGGGTGCATGTTTGGAGCCCTTTACATGTCTGGGGCACTGGGGCTGGAGCTGGCCCTATACTAGTGCATGTTTGGAGCCCTTTACATGTCTGGGGCACTGGGGCTGGAGCTGGCCCTATACAGGTGCATGTTTGGAGCCCTTTACATGTCTGGGGCACTGGGTCTGGAGCTGGCCCTATACAGGTGCATGTTTGGAGCCCTTTACATTTCTGGGGCACTGGGGCTGGAGCTGGCCCTATACAGGTGCATGTTGGGAGCCCTTTACATGTCTGTGGCGCTGAGGCATGGAGCTGGCCCTATACAGGGGCATGTTGAGAGCCCTTTACATGTCTGGGGCGCTGAGGCATGGAGCTGGCCCTATACGGGTGCATGTTTGGAGCCCTTTACATGTCTGGGGCACTGGGGCTGGAGCTGGCCCTATACGGGTGCATGTTTGGAGCCCTTTACATGTCTGGGGCACTGGGGCTGGAGCTGGCCCTATACGGGTGCATGTTTGGAGCCCTTTACATGTCTGGGGCACTGGGGCTGGAGCTGGCCCTATACGGGTGCATGTTTGGAGCCCTTTACATGTCTGGGGCACTGGGGCATGGAGCTGGCCCTATACGGGTGCATGCTTGGAGCCCTTTACATGTCTGGGGCATTGGGGCTAGAGCTGGCCCTATACAGGTGCATGTTTGGAGCCCTTTACATGTCTGGGGCACTGGGTTTGGAGCTGGCCCTATACAGGTACATGTTGGGAGCCCTTTACATGTCTGGGGCGCTGAGGCATGGAGCTGGCCCTATACAAGTGCATGTTTGGAGCCCTTTACATGTCTGGGGCACTGGGGCTGGAGCTGGCCCTATACAGGTGCATGTTTGGAGCCCTTTACATGTCTGGGGCACTGGGGTTGGAGCTGGCCCTATACAGGTGCATGTTTGGAGCCCTTTACATCACTGGGGCTGGAGCTGGCCCTATACGGGTGCATGTTTGGAGCCCTTTACATGTCTGGGGCACTGGGGCTGGAGCTGGCCCTATACGGGTGCATGTTTGGAGCCCTTTACATGTCTGGGGCACTGGGGCTGGAGCTGGCCCTATACTAGTGCATGTTTGGAGCCCTTTACATGTCTGGGGCACTGGGGCTGGAGCTGGCCCTATACAGGTGCATGTTTGGAGCCCTTTACATGTCTGGGGCACTGGGTCTGGAGCTGGCCCTATACAGGTGCATGTTTGGAGCCCTTTACATTTCTGGGGCACTGGGGCTGGAGCTGGCCCTATACAGGTGCATGTTGGGAGCCCTTTACATGTCTGTGGCGCTGAGGCATGGAGCTGGCCCTATACAGGGGCATGTTGAGAGCCCTTTACATGTCTGGGGCGCTGAGGCATGGAGCTGGCCCTATACGGGTGCATGTTTGGAGCCCTTTACATGTCTGGGGCACTGGGGCTGGAGCTGGCCCTATACGGGTGCATGTTTGGAGCCCTTTACATGTCTGGGGCACTGGGGCTGGAGCTGGCCCTATACGGGTGCATGTTTGGAGCCCTTTACATGTCTGGGGCACTGGGGCTGGAGCTGGCCCTATACGGGTGCATGTTTGGAGCCCTTTACATGTCTGGGGCACTGGGGCTGGAGCTGGCCCTATACAGGTGCATGTTTGGAGCCCTTTACATGTCTGGGGCACTGGGGCTGGAGCTGGCCCTATACGGGTGCATGTTGGGAGCCCTTTACATGTCTGGGGCACTGGGGCTGGAGCTGGCCCTATACAGGTGCATGTTGGGAGCCCTTTACATGTCTGGGGCGCTGAGGCATGGAGCTGGCCCTATACGGGTGCATGTTGGGAGCCCTTTACATGTCTGGGGCACTGGGGCTGGAGCTGGTCCTATACGGGAGCATGTTTGGATCCCTTTACATGTCTGGGGCACTGGGGCTAGAGCTGGCCCTATACAGGTGCATGTTTGGAGCCCTTTACATGTCTGGGGCGCTGAGGCATGGAGCTGGCCCTATACAGGTGCATGTTTGGAGCCCTTTACATGTCTGGGGCACTGGGGTTGGAGCTGGCTCTATACAGGTGCATGCTTGGAGCCCTTTACATGTCTGGGGCACTGGGGCTGAAGCTGGAGCTGGCCCTATACAGGTGCATGTTTGGAGCCCTTTACATGTCTGGGGCACTTGGGGCTGGAGCTGGCCCTATACAGGTGCATGTTCGGAGCCCTTTACATGTCTGGGGCACTGGGGCTGGAGCTGGCCCTATACAGGTGCATGTTTGGAGCCCTTTACATGTCTGGGGCACTGGGGCTGGAGCTGGCCCTATACAGGTGCACGTTTGGAGCCCTTTACATGTCTGGGGCACTGGAGCTGGAGCTGGCCCTATACAGGTGCATGTTGGGAGCCCTTTACATGTCTGGGGCACTGGGGCTAGAGCTGGCCCTATACAGGTGCATGTTTGGAGCCCTTTACATGTCTGGGGCACTGGGGCTGGAGCTGGCCCTATACGGGTGCATGTTGGGAGCCCTTTACATGTCTGGGGCACTTGGGCTGGAGCTGGCCCTATACAGGTGCATGTTTGGAGCCCTTTACATGTCTGGGGCACTGGGGCTGGAGCTGGCCCTATACAGGTGCATGTTTGGGGACCTTTACATGTCTGGGGCACTGGGCTGGAGCTGGCCCTATACAGGTGCATGTTTGGAGCCCTTTACATGTCTGGGGCGCTGAGGCATGGAGCTAACCCTATACAGGTGCATGTTGGGAGCCCTTTACATGTCTGGGGCGCTGAGGCATGGAGCTGGCCCTATACGGGTGCATGTTTGGAGCCCTTTACATGTCTGGGGCACTGGGGCTGGAGCTGGCCCTATACAGGTGCATGTTTAGAGCCCTTTACATGTATGGGGCACTGGGGCTGGAGCTGGCCCTATACAGGTGCATGTTTGGAGCCCTTTACATGTCTGGGGCACTGGGGCTGGAGCTGGCCCTATACGGGTGCATGTTTGGAGCCCTTTACATGTCTGGGGCGCTGAGGCATGGAGCTGGCCCTAGACAGGTGCATGCTTGGAGCCCTTTACATGTCTGGGGCACTGGGTCTGGAGCTGGCCCTATACAGGTGCATGTTTGGAGCCCTTTACATGTCTGGGGCACTGGGGCTGGAGCTGGCCCTATACGGGTGCATGTTTGGAGCCCTTTACATGTCTGGGGCACTGGGGCTGGAGCTGGCCCTATACAGGTGCACGTTTGGAGCCCTTTACATGTCTGGGGCACTGGAGCTGGAGTTGGCCCTATACAGGTGCATGTTGGGAGCCCTTTACATGTCTGGGGCACTGGGGCTAGAGCTGGCCCTATACAGGTGCATGTTTGGAGCCCTTTACATGTCTGGGGCACTGGGGCTGGAGCTGGCCCTATACGGGTGCATGTTGGGAGCCCTTTACATGTCTGGGGCTGGAGCTGGCCCTATACGGGTGCATGTTGGGACGCCCTTACATGTATCGGTAATATGAAACCAGTGAAAACTGCCCTGTTCACTCTGTGAAAGCACATTCTGAGCCTGCAGAGATGGGGAACATAGCACGTGTTTCAGGTGTGCGTTAAACACACGTGCCAGCATGAAAGAAAGGGTGGGAGGAGAAGCTGCACAATGACTGAGTCTGCTTTGTTAATACAGTGGTGGGATTGAGAAGAGGGGCCTGGTGCGGGTGAGTGGGAGGAGGGGGGAGGTCGGCGGTCTCAGATTTCAAAAGTGAGGCCAGCAGCGGGAACATTAGTCTTTTCATAATGAAAGTTGCGCCGTGAGTGTGCACAGATTTACAGGTCTGTAACTATTCCCAGCAGCAAGGCGGATATTATGACCCCTCTGGAGTAGCGCCCTCTGTGAAAGCACATTCTGATAGACTTTCTCTCGAAACACTGTAAATGAGATGGAGACCAGATACATGAACGGGGTGAAAATTTCGAGTACTGAAAGCAAAGTCCAAGCTACATGATACATGGGAAAAGAGGAGTATCAACCGTTTGGCTGATTGTGGAGGGCTTGCCCTCAAAACCTGGTGATTTTGTTTACATTAAAGCACTAGCTCTTAGGCACATGGACAACCCTCATACTACCTTGCTTCAGTTCCTACTTCAGCTGTGGGTCTACAGGTAAATCTATCGAAGGCAATCTGCATGCGAGCATTGACTGCAGGAACACCAAATGCATCCTCCTGCCCAAAGGGCGCTAGTCTGGCCCACTCTCGCACCTCATGAACAGAGTATCATCAATTCTAACCTAACCCTGGGCATAGTTTGCGTAGCAGCACTACACTAGCTTCACGTAGTATACTTTGAACTACACCTAGTGCACGTAGTACTGCGTAGCGTAGTTGATTGCACTGTGTACTTTCTTCATTGTGAAATAATTGCAAATGGCCATACAGGTGCATGTTTGGGGACCTTTACATGTCTGGGGCACTGGGCTGGAGCTGGCCCTATACAGGTGCATGTTTGGAGCCCTTTACATGTCTGGGGCGCTGAGGCATGGAGCTAACCCTATACAGGTGCATGTTGGGAGCCCTTTACATGTCTGGGGCGCTGAGGCATGGAGCTGGCCCTATACGGGTGCATGTTTGGAGCCCTTTACATGTCTGGGGCACTGGGGCTGGAGCTGGCCCTATACAGGTGCATGTTTAGAGCCCTTTACATGTATGGGGCACTGGGGCTGGAGCTGGCCCTATACAGGTGCATGTTTGGAGCCCTTTACATGTCTGGGGCACTGGGGCTGGAGCTGGCCCTATACGGGTGCATGTTTGGAGCCCTTTACATGTCTGGGGCGCTGAGGCATGGAGCTGGCCCTAGACAGGTGCATGCTTGGAGCCCTTTACATGTCTGGGGCACTGGGTCTGGAGCTGGCCCTATACAGGTGCATGTTTGGAGCCCTTTACATGTCTGGGGCACTGGGGCTGGAGCTGGCCCTATACGGGTGCATGTTTGGAGCCCTTTACATGTCTGGGGCACTGGGGCTGGAGCTGGCCCTATACAGGTGCACGTTTGGAGCCCTTTACATGTCTGGGGCACTGGAGCTGGAGTTGGCCCTATACAGGTGCATGTTGGGAGCCCTTTACATGTCTGGGGCACTGGGGCTAGAGCTGGCCCTATACAGGTGCATGTTTGGAGCCCTTTACATGTCTGGGGCACTGGGGCTGGAGCTGGCCCTATACGGGTGCATGTTGGGAGCCCTTTACATGTCTGGGGCTGGAGCTGGCCCTATACGGGTGCATGTTGGGACGCCCTTACATGTATCGGTAATATGAAACCAGTGAAAACTGCCCTGTTCACTCTGTGAAAGCACATTCTGAGCCTGCAGAGATGGGGAACATAGCACGTGTTTCAGGTGTGCGTTAAACACACGTGCCAGCATGAAAGAAAGGGTGGGAGGAGAAGCTGCACAATGACTGAGTCTGCTTTGTTAATACAGTGGTGGGATTGAGAAGAGGGGCCTGGTGCGGGTGAGTGGGAGGAGGGGGGAGGTCGGCGGTCTCAGATTTCAAAAGTGAGGCCAGCAGCGGGAACATTAGTCTTTTCATAATGAAAGTTGCGCCGTGAGTGTGCACAGATTTACAGGTCTGTAACTATTCCCAGCAGCAAGGCGGATATTATGACCCCTCTGGAGTAGCGCCCTCTGTGAAAGCACATTCTGATAGACTTTCTCTCGAAACACTGTAAATGAGATGGAGACCAGATACATGAACGGGGTGAAAATTTCGAGTACTGAAAGCAAAGTCCAAGCTACATGATACATGGGAAAAGAGGAGTATCAACCGTTTGGCTGATTGTGGAGGGCTTGCCCTCAAAACCTGGTGATTTTGTTTACATTAAAGCACTAGCTCTTAGGCACATGGACAACCCTCATACTACCTTGCTTCAGTTCCTACTTCAGCTGTGGGTCTACAGGTAAATCTATCGAAGGCAATCTGCATGCGAGCATTGACTGCAGGAACACCAAATGCATCCTCCTGCCCAAAGGGCGCTAGTCTGGCCCACTCTCGCACCTCATGAACAGAGTATCATCAATTCTAACCTAACCCTGGGCATAGTTTGCGTAGCAGCACTACACTAGCTTCACGTAGTATACTTTGAACTACACCTAGTGCACGTAGTACTGCGTAGCGTAGTTGATTGCACTGTGTACTTTCTTCATTGTGAAATAATTGCAAATGGCATCCTACACAGTGCAGTTATGATAAAATAAGTAGCTCTATCTTTATATGCGAAAGAGCATATAGTACTTTCACAGAAGTGAAACTGAAAAATTAGCAAGCAGTGAGAGGTGATGATTTTGGGATCCTCCCTAACCTAGGGAGAGGACCAAGCAGATGCCTTGAAAACAAAAAGCACATCTTATTGAACGATTCGGTGGTGGTCCCATCCTCTTAGGACCACCCCAGGCACCGTTATTGGCAAAAAACAATCCCAACCAAAGGCCCTGCAAAGCTTTATGGGATGAGATTAGCAGTGGGCAGTGAATATTATATAGTATCCAATATCAAAATAATTCTACAAAGAGCTGCAGTTCAACTAGTGGTTACTAGATGTCACTCACGAGTCAAATGCAAATGCTTGATGAAAGGGTTTCTATGGTTTTGCATTTGACTCGTGAGGGACATCTAGTAACGACTTGTGGAACTGCAGCTCTTTGTAAAATTTTCTGTTCCTGGCCCTAATTACGGCTCCCTTCTCAGACATCGAGGCCGCCACAATGCCAGAGCCCGACATTACACCTGTCAGGCTGGTTGTGCCACTGTCTCGTGCCCTTTCGTGCCAGTCACATGGCGAACAAGGGAGGCGGATTGTTCTATTCATGTTTGATTTTGTTCAAAAGTCCACCCTTCCAGCCAGGCTTTCATGGGACATGCCCTTCCTCTTCAGCGATCTTTGTCACATCATGTTTAAAATGTTAGTCAATTCTAGTTTATCCCCTTAAATGGCTTGAATTTATTTCCATCAAGACATCTTTTGTGCAATATACTGAATTGTAGTGAAACAGCAATAGCAAACATACTGCCAGTGCCTAGTCTTTAGATATGCAAGTATTTTTGAATTCCACTCTCGTCATAGCACTTCAGATTATATTTTCACATGCTGTGCATGCCTCTTATCTTTCTTTGCTGCTATTCAGTGATCTATATCTGCCCATAATGCAGGTGGCGTGGTGGCTCTGCTCTCAACCTGTGATTTAATTCAGCCTCATGAGCCGAATACTGATGAACATAACCTGGTATAATGGCGCTGAAAGGAAAAATGAAAGCGAGCGTGCTTAATTCAGTTAAATTGAATCCACTGTGCGCTGTTGAGGTGCGCTGTGCAATTACAGAAGTTAATGTACCTCTCTATTTACTACATGTAATAAGAAGGTACAGCCAGGAAGTCAGGCATCCTTGCCCGTGACATGGGCGGGACCTGTGACGCGGCCGGAAGAGGCTGATGTGGCTAGTTCATGTGGGGCTCCCATGAGGAAGGGAGAGCCCCGTGGTAGCGGTGGAAGTCCTGAGAAGTCCTGGGTCCCAGGAGGGGGCCCGGGTGAAGTGGAGACGCGGGGTGTGTTTCTGCAGGGCTCTCGTATGCTGAGAGAGCCCCTGCAGGGCGTCTCATTGGAACCCTGCGCAGGACACCGAGAAGAGTCTCTGCACAGCTGCCTGGTGAGTGGTGCTGCATGCTGGCACTAGTACTGCCTGTCCTGAGCCGTCCCGCCATTGCGGCCCCCTCCATCGGGGCATATTTTATTTTAAGCGCTGCATAAGCAGAATGCGTGATCGCCATCATAGTCTGAGCTACTGTCTTAGTCGTCATGCTAGATAATGGGGTCGCCTCTGGATATCTTGCGGCTTAATCCTTGAGGACCAATATGTATAAGATGACCCCGGGCAGATGTTACTAGGGTCCCACCAGATTCATGTCCACTCTTGTGAAGGGAATATCTATGATGGGAAGGGGTCTTGATGGAGCTTTAGCTACAATGTGGGGGCTTTAAATAGTTGGCTGCGAGGAAATGCTGCACAAAACCTGTGGATATCTGAAAAAACCCTGGACCAATAAAAGTTCAGAAGGAGATACTCCTTTGTTATCTCCCTTCTATCGAGACCACGCCCGGTCTGCTAATGTGCTAGTTGGAGGACCTACTCCGTAAAGAGAAGAGGAACCAACAATTGGTTAACAACCTCTCCTGTTTTCTGCATTTTTGGGTATACCAACCCCTTATTGATACAAAAGTAGGGTCCTACCTGCCCATCCTCCTCGGTCACGGCATTGGTTGAAACACTATGCAAGTTTGGCCCTTCTCCCTGGGCAGCCCAGAAACTATGCATTGTACTCTCCCTGGTTCTGTAGCCGGAACAATAAGAGTAGAATCGGCATTACCTAGCAGTGAATGGTCTGTGTTTACGTTTATCACTACGGCTCTGGTGTTTCCACTTTCCCTTACTGATAGATTCTGATATGAAGGGGACCTTCCATAACCGTGCCATATTAGGATCATTTGTCTCGTGTGATCTTGTCTTCCATTTATCTTTTCTAAACTTCACCCTATAGTCTTCATGGTCAAAACCCAAATGCTTTTTTACTTCAGTATACAGGGTGGTTCCTGCAGGATTGGAGATGTAATAGGCAGTTTGTAGTTCACCAGTAAGGAGGGGTGCTACGTATTGGCCTCAGCGGTCTGGGAGCCAGGATGCAGAAGTGGTGATGCTTTTAAAGTTTGTATGGAATGAAGCCGGATCTTCTCACACCTGGTATTAAAGTAGAACTGAACTTAGAACGTTTGGATGGACCTTTGAGCTTGCAATTGTCTCAGGACATTTTTGGAAAGCAGTTTCATGTATCAGCTGGTTATTAGCTAGAACAGTGGCCCTTGTGGTTAGAGATGTTTGTAGATTCTCCCATCTGGTTGGGCAGCTTTAGCCTGTTCCTCCAGTACCAGTTGGAGTTGCCTTTGCCTCTCCTCTAGCTGCTGGATCATATTCTCATTGTGATGGGCTGGGCTGTCTCCAAGTCCCTGAATCTTGGGAAAGGGGATCCCACTTCTGACACCACTGTCACAGGGTTCATGGAAATGCCCAGACCTGTGGCATTCTTTCAAGGCCATTTATTGATTCATAAAAGCCTGATCAAAAGAGTATGCAGTCTTGTGATAGGACTAATCAAAATACCTATATCCTCTGGCTTGTCCTCTCCTGGTGCTTACAAGGAATTCCATCTCCTTCCAAAAACAAGGTGGTTGGGGCATTTTTCTTAATCTGTTTGCTTCAGAACATTACCCTCTGGTAAAAAAGTAAATATGGAGAAACGTTAGAAATGAGGTTCTGTCCATGACAGATTACCTTTACCACGCCGTTAGTGGTTCAGGCCTCACCGAGGTTAAGGGCTAAGTATCCTGTGTTTTCTCTCCTATTTAGTTTGTGTGGTAATAGCAAAAAGTGTTATGAGCCGATGTATCCTTGCGCCCCCCCCTGGAGTGCTAAGAGCTGATATATCCTTGTGCCCCCCGAGTGCTATGAGCTAATGTATCCTTGCACCCCCATTAGAGAATTGGCTAAAAACGTGACCCACATGAGCAAAGTGCACAGTTCAGAATTTGTAAGGACAGCTGTAGAAGTGTTATGGTGTGAGTCCTCTCTGTACAAGAATGAAGGTTGATAAGTGTCTGAATGCAGGGTGAAAGTGGTTGAAACACTATGCAAGTTTGGCCCTTTTCCCTGGGCAGCCCAGAAACTATGCATTGTACTCTCCCTGGTTCTGTAGCCGGAACAATAAGAGTAGAATCGGCATTACCTAGCAGTGAATGGTCTGTGTTTACGTTTATCACTACGGCTCTGGTGTTTCCACTTTCCCTTACTGATAGATTCTGATATGAAGGGGACCTTCCATAACCGTGCCATATTAGGATCATTTGTCTCGTGTGATCTTGTCTTCCATTTCTCTTTTCTAAACTTCACCCTATAGTCTTCATGGTCAAAACCCAAATGCTTTTTTACTTCAGTATACAGGGTGGTTCCTGCAGGATTGGAGATGTAATAGGCAGTTTGTAGTTCACCAGTAAGGAGGGGTGCTACGTATTGGCCTCAGCGGTCTGGGAGCCAGGATGCAGAAGTGGTGATGCTTTTAAAGTTTGTATGGAATGAAGCCGGATCTTCTCACACCTGGTATTAAAGTAGAACTGAACTTAGAACGTTTGGATGGACCTTTGAGCTTGCAATTGTCTCAGGACATTTTTGGAAAGCGGTTTCATGTATCAGCTGGTTATTAGCTAGAACAGTGGCCCTTGTGGTTAGAGATGTTTGTAGATTCTCCCATCTGGTTGGGCAGCTTTAGCCTGTTCCTCCAGTACCAGTTGGAGTTGCCTTTGCCTCTCCTCTAGCTGCTGGATCATATTCTCATTGTGATGGGCTGGGCTGTCTCCAAGTCCCTGGATCTTGGGAAAGGGGATCCCACTTCTGACACCACTGTCACAGGGTTCATGGAAATGCCCAGACCTGTGGCATTCTTTCAAGGCCATTTATTGATTCATAATAGCCTGATCAAAAGAGTATGCAGTCTTGTGATAGGACTAATCAAAAGACCTATATCCTCTGGCTTGTCCTCTCCTGGTGCTTACAAGGAATTCCATCTCCTTCCAAAAACAAGGTGGTTGGGGCATTTTTCTTAATCTGTTTGCTTCAGAACATTACCCTCTGGTAAAAAATAAATATGGAGAAACGTTAGAAATGAGGTTCTGTCCATGACAGATTACCTTTACCACGCCGTTAGTGGTTCAGGCCTCACCGAGGTTAAGGGCTAAGTATCCTGTGTTTTCTCTCCTATTTAGTTTGTGTGGTAATAGCAAAAAGTGTTATGAGCCGATGTATCCTTGCGCCCCCCCCTGGAGTGCTAAGAGCTGATATATCCTTGTGCCCCCCGAGTGCTATGAGCTAATGTATCCTTGCACCCCCATTAGAGAATTGGCTAAAAACGTGACCCACATGAGCAAAGTGCACAGTTCAGAATTTGTAAGGACAGCTGTAGAAGTGTTATGGTGTGAGTTCTCTCTGTACAAGAATGAAGGTTGATTAGTGTCTGAATGCAGGGTGAAAGTGCTTCAATGCATGGGGATTAATGTGAGTTTGGTGCTGAGTGAAAACCGAGTACAGGATGAGAGTTGTTGCCCTGTCTAAGGTAAGATGTGTGCGAGTTACTTCCTGGCTGCTTTCAAAGACCGGGGTAGAGACATACCTGAGTTTGCGGACAGTTGAAATGAAGCAAATGGAACTTTACCCCTTCAAAGATCAGCGTTTCGACCATAGCTGCGATCATGCTGAAACTATTTCATAGATTGAAATATGGAGTGGAAGTGTGTTGCGGTGTTCATCGAGGGTTAAAGCCTGTCTTCCAGAGAGAAGAGGCATTATGTGCTCCCATGAGGGAGTCCACCAGGGTCTGATTGAAAGGGTCCCCCCTGTGAACATATGTAGAGATTGAACCTGTATGAAATCCTCCAAGTAGACTACACAAGATACCCAATGATTTACAAAAACAGAGGGGTTGAGATATAGGAACCGCGTGTTTCACTCCTAGTGATTTCAGTGCACAATGCGTGACTATCCTGTAGGAATGCAATTACAATTCAAAGTAATTAATGTGAAGTCTATTAACTAATCAGTATCGGATACTGTTGGTAGAACTAATAACCTTTCTCTTCTTTTTAATGCAGATGGAATCAATGAAGCCTTGACACTCAACTGGAGCAACACGACAGGTAGGTTTTCACTTACTGTTCTAATTAATTAAACCTAAGTCTCTCTGAAAAATTGCCTGTTCTAAAAGAACCCTCTAAATACCAAAGGTGAGTGCTATGTGGGGTCTGAGCAATGGAAACAAAGTTTCGAACTACTGAGTAGAGTCTTTATATATTTTGAAATTGGCTCCCAGAGCTGTACTTGCGTGACTGGAACTGGCTTGACTAATCTTTCAACTCTGGAAAGAAGCTGCCGGAGATGGGCACAATAATTTGCGTATCATGCAAGAGCTTGGAGCCCAAAAGATCTAATAGATTTTGCCAGTGGGAAGACATACAAGTTGAACAGGGTAGGGCTCACAGAGGACTCCTGAGGGACCCCGCCTGGGAACATTATGGACTCCGAGCAAAATTGATCCACCATGACCATCTGTGACCTGTCACTTTGAAAAGATGCCAGTAGTTCAAGTGCCAAGTCTGTGACCCCCCCCCCCAACCCTCCCATCTGCTGGAGCCGCTCGTTAAGCCGGGTCAGAGAGATGGTATCGAAGCTGCAGATGGGTGTAGGAGGATCAACACTGCAGCCCCCCATCGTCCACCGTGGAATGTTGTTGTTGACTTTAGATACTAGTGCGGTCTCAGTCCCATGGTTGCTCTTAAAGCTAAATTGAGAATCGTCTAGGAGTTGAAATTGTTAAAGATAGCTCATAACCTGGAGGCACAGATGTTTCTCAAGGATTTTAGTGGGTGCAGTGCTGCAGCCACACTAGTAGCATTTAATTTACAGGCCCTTGGGACAAGTAGTACAACTTTGCTAGGGACTTAAAAGTAAATTCAATGTGGCAATTGAATGTAAGCCAATTTTACCAAGTTAAAAAGAGAGAGAACACACGCACTTTCCCACTGGTTAGCAGTGGTGAAATGCACAGACGTAAAAGCCAACAGAAATGGGTTTGGAAAACAGAAGGGGAAGAAGCAAAATGTTTGGGGGTGACCCCAGGGGCGGCTTCTAAGATATGAAAGTGGTGTGGCCAGTATAGTGCCCCACCACTCCAAAAACAGACAATAAAACAAGCATGAAAGACAATAAAAAACACTCTGGCATGTTTTACAATAAAGTTAAAACTAAAATAAACATGTCTATGTAGGCTGCTCCTCCTCGTCTTGTCTGGGTCCGAGCATGATGCAAACCTGATGCTGGGTGAAACTGCATAGAGGGCCAAGTCCAACAGAAAGTGTTTTTATTATTGGTGTCCCATGGCCTAAGATTCTTAGGTTCCAATTCAATAATCCTTTATGCAACTAACTGAAAAAATGGCAACAGTGGGCAGTCATGATTCAGTCTGTAATAGGGGGATGGTGACTTCCTTTTGGCATGATATATTAATCACACCCATTACAATCCAATGAGTGATTACAGCTTTATCTTTCAAAAAGACTGAGGGCATATTGCACAGAATTGCGGTATGGACTGAGTCCTCAAAAATGGGCGCAAAGAAACACAAGACACAATTGCTCAAAACAACGATATTGAACCTTAGCTACCCTGAGCTAACTATTTTCAAGTACTCTTCAGGGCCAGAACTTGCAGACAGAGGTTGTAAAAATGCATCCAACAGAGAGCTTTTTCTTTATCTTTTTACATGGGTTGAGAAGCTACAACAGATTCTTAGTTATTCCAGTATCTTCTTTGAGCCTTGGAGAAACTTCACTGGTCACATTGATTGCGCATTTGCCAATAGCGCTCCGCTCTGCTCCTCCCCCCGCCTCCATTTTGTTTGTTTGTTGTCGTCCTCGTGTGCCCGACCCGCCTCCCAGCTGAGCCGCCCTCGGCCCTCCCCCTCCACCATCCATATATGACAGTTTCTCCCACGCGCAGCGTTTACGCGCAGCGACCGCGCCCAATCCGCGCCGAAGGTGCGCCAAAGGTAATCCCGTCTACGCCCGTCCGCGCCTGGACCGCGCCCAGCGCCAGACCCCCTGCCCCTCGCGCTGCCCAGCCCTCCCGCATCACCTACGATGCCGCCACCCTCCTAGCCCTCAACCCCGGTCGCGCCCCCAACTGCGTCCAAGCCGCTCCTGGACACACTCATGGACCTTTCTCCTGCTACTCCTGCAAATTCAGCGGCACCGACAACATCTCCGATACGACCACACCACAGATTCCCGACCCCAACCACCTACAATGCATCCTTCTCAACACCCGCTCGGTGCACAGGCACGCCATTGACCTATGGAACCTACTAGACACCATCTCTCCAGACGTCGCCTTCCTAACGGAAACATGGATGAACGCTTCCTCCGCCCCAGACATCACCATTGCCATCCCGGAAGACTATAAGATCACACGCAAGGACCGTACCAGCCACACAGGAGGAGGCATCGCTATCGTCCATAAGAAATCAATCCGCATCTCAACCAGCTCTGACACCAACTTCGCCAACTCCGAACACCTTCACTTCCAAATACACATCGACCCCAAGACCACACTCAGAGGCACCCTCCTCTACAGACCACCAGGACCCAGCGCAAAATTCAATGAAGACATCACGGACTTCATCACTCCACACGCGCTCCCCTCCAAAGACTACATCCTTCTTGGAGACCTCAACTTTCACCTCGAAAAGATCAACGACCGCAACACCACCACCCTCTTGGACAACCTCGCCAACCTCGGACTTAAACAACTAGTCACTTCCCCCACCCACATCGCAGGTCACACACTCTACCCCATCTTCACCTCCAGCAATCATGTCTCCTTCAGCCACACTACGGATCTCCTCTGGACTGACCACAGCTGCGTTCACTTCACCTACAACAAGCCAAAACCCACTAACCACCTCCAACCAACTCTGCAAAGAAACTGGAACAAGATCACCACCGACCAGATCTCCGCATCGCTCCTTCTAAACACCCCAGCCCACTCTTCTAACCCAAACCAAGCCGCCACCAACCTCACCCTATGGCTATCCAACACCGCCGACATCTTAGCACCACTGAAAATACGTCAAAGCAAACCTGGCAGCAAGAAGGCCTCATGGTTCAACGATGATCTTAAGAAGTCCAAGAAACTCTGCCGCTCCCTTGAAAAGGCCTGGAAAAAAGACCCAACCACTAGCACCAAGAACGCCTTCAAAAACGCCACCCGCACTCACCACCAACTAATCCGAAAGGCCAAGAAAACAGCATTCAAGGATCGACTTGACAACAACGCCCACAACAGCAAGGAACTTTTCAACATCGTCAAGGAATTTTCCAACCCCTCAGCCAACTCCAACGACATCACCCCCTCTCAAGCCCTCTGCGACTCCCTAGCCTCATTCTTCCACAACAAGATTGCAGACATCCACAACAGCTTCGACAACCAACCAGGAGACCAACCCACCCAACCATTTGCTGAACACTCTCCCCCCGTGAACACCCTCAACGACTGGAACCCAATCTCTACTGAGGACACAATCCGCCTGATGAATTCCATCCACTCAGGTTCCCCCACAGACCCATGTCCTCATCACATCTTCAACAAAGCAGACTCCGTCATAGCACCGCACCTCCGAGACGTCATCAACTGCTCCTTCAACTCCGCCACCTTCCCGGAAAGCTGGAAACACGCTGAACTCACCGCCCTTCTGAAAAAACCCACAGCGGACCCCACCGAACTCAAAAATTACCGCCCCATTTCGCTCCTTCCATTCCCGGCCAAAGTCATCGAGAAAGCCGTCAACAACCAGCTCGCCGCTTTCCTCGAAGCCAACAAATCCCTCGACTCCTCACAATCTGGCTTCCGAGCAAAACACAGCACTGAGACCGCCCTCATCGCAGCAACAGACGACATTCGAACTCTATTGGACAATGGAGACACAGTCGCCCTCATCCTCCTCGACCTCTCGGCAGCATTCGACACAGTTTGCCACAGCACCCTGTTACAACGCCTCAATAACATCGGAATACAAGGAAAAGCACTTGAATGGATCACCTCGTTCCTCACCGGAAGAACCCAGAGAGTCCGCCTCCCACCATTCAAGTCCGAGGCCACTGAAGTCATCTGTGGCGTACCTCAAGGATCCTCACTCAGCCCCACCCTCTTCAACGTTTACATGAGCCCCCTCGCGGCCATCGCCCGCCAACACAACCTCAACATCATCTCTTACGCGGATGACACTCAACTGATCCTTTCTCTCACCAATGACCCCAGCACCGCCAAAACTAACCTACACGAAGGAATGAAAGAAGTTGCCGAATGGATGAAACAAAGCCGTCTGAAACTGAACTCAGACAAAACAGAAGTCCTCATCTTAGGTACATCCCCCTCTGCATGGGACGACTCTTGGTGGCCGGAAGCCCTTGGAAAAGCACCCATCCCGACAGACCACGCACGGAACCTAGGCGTCATCCTGGATTCTTCACTCTCAATGAACAGACAAGTCAGCGCCGTTTCCTCATCCTGCTTCAACATTCTTCGCATGCTCAGAAAAACATTTCGCCGGATCCCCACCGAAACAAGGAAAACAGTCACCCATGCTCTAGTCACGAGCCGACTGGACTACGGAAACACCCTCTACGCAGGTACGTCCGCTAAACTCCAGAAGAAACTCCAACGAATCCAAAACGCCTCAGCCAGGATCATATTAGACATCCCGCGCAACGAACACATCTCTGGTCACCTGAAAGACCTCCACTGGCTACCCGTCAATAAGAGAATCACCTTCCGACTGTTAACCCACGCACACAAATCACTCTACGACATCGGACCAGAATGCCTCAACTCACGACTATCCTTCTACACCCCCTCCCGCCAACTTCGCTCTTCCAGCCAAGCCCTCGCCACTGTACCTCGCATCAACAAGACCACCATGGGAGGCAGATCCTTCTCATACCTGGCTGCTAAAACATGGAACTCACTCCCCGCTTACCTTCGCCTCACCCAGAACCACCTAGCATTCAGAAAGCAACTTAAAACGTGGATATTTGACAAGTAATCCTCCTCCCATTTCTAAGCGCCTTGAGACCCTCTGGGTAGGTAGTGCGCTATATAAATTCTCTGACTTGACTTGACTTGTCTCCACACATTGAAAACCTGGTTAAGGTCAATAATTTCCCAGAAAAGACTGAATCATGCCATATGTCTATATATCTATATATCTATATATATATATATCTATATATATATTTTTTAAGCTCAAACTGCACAAGTTGCAAAATAACTCACGGGCGAGTGCATGGAAGTGGCCGTGCACGCCACAATATAACATAGCTCCAATCCCCTTATATAAACGAGAAAACCAGCACTCACGAGAGACGTTCTGCCAGGGTTTATTCACAAACAAACAGACGCGTTTCGGCGATGCCTTCCTCGGTGTTTACTGACACACCGGTTGGCCGCCATTTTTATACACATTACAATTCAGTGTCAAAATGCACAAGGGACTTCCTCAGGATTACCACTATGAGCACGATTTTGTAGTATGCCGTCATGTTATTAAACACAATCAATTCATTCCTCTGCATCATTTATACATACTCGCTCATCTTTTAGACCCTTTGTGTAAACATTTTTTTTTTCATTAAACATTTTATTGGGTTTTAAGACAACTATTGAATAACTCCCCACCGCCCCCCACAGAAACATACACAGTGCAGCATTACAGCATTCCAATGCAAGAGCTCAACGTTTGGAGTATACACAGCCATTCACTACAATCCTCCAGACCTTAATTACCCGGAAGGGCAGACTGCTCTTACAACCCCCCCTCACCACACCCAACGAAATGGACAGCCCACCTGGACCCTAAGCGTGAAGAATAGCACTTACGAACGCGTACACCTTCCCCAGGGAACATCCAGTATGTAGTCGCCCTCACCTCCTAAGTCCCTCCTGGGCTTCTCAACTGGGAGTCCGCAACAGCTATACCTTCCCCGGTGATAACACTCCATAGGATCCCCAATTTGTGAATCTAACCACTCATCTTCGACGAGAGAACCACTCGTGGTATCACAGTGTACTGCCTACTCTCCGCCCCGCACATGGTTTCAGTATTATCCTCCATGCCCCTGCCACGTAAATGCGTCTGGTAAAACCCCCAGAAGTTTTTCGGTCGGCTCGTAGGTGGCAGCAGCTCGCTGTAGTTTTCTGACGGCGTGCAACAATATAGCATGTCATGCGCCCAATGTTTGGTTGTGGGTAATGGACCTCATCCAGTATCTGGCCACCACCCTTTTCGCTATAAGCATCCCCATGTCCACCAGCCTGCGAACAGCTGCGGGCAGCCTCCTGGAGTGACCCAATAGCGCCAGCGCGGGGTCTGGGACCAGCTCAACCTCCACAATCCTGCTCAATTCTGTAAAAAATGCCCTCCCAGTATGCCCGTACTCCCGGACACTGGCACGCTAAGTGCATGAAGTCCGCATTCGGCGCGTGGCATCTCTCGCATTCAGCCGTCGGAGACCGTCTCTGTGCAGACGCTCGAGGTGTAATACTCTATTGAGAAATTTAAAATGTACCAGTCTGTGTTTGCCATTTAAAGAAATCCGCCTTGTGTTAACACAGCAGTAGCGCCACATGTTGTCATCTATAGTAATCAGTAAATCCTGTTGCCATGCCAGCCTGGCTGCCGTGAACTGGTGTTCCCTATGCGACATCGCTGTTTTGTAAAGATTGGTCAACAACTTGCGAGGGGACTCTGTCTTTATTATATAGGTGAGTTCAGGGATCGGCGGTTCCACAAGGTCGTCCCCAAGCTGTTCCAGAAGGGCTCCACGCACTCTGATACTGGAAACGTAATACCAAGGTGTCCTCCCCCCCGCTCTCAGCCACCTGGTCCCAGGACTTAACCTTCCCTTCCTGGAAGAGGTCCCCCGCGAGCTTGATATTCAGCTTATGTAGGGTGGTTATCACTCCCTTTTCTCTGCACGGGGAGAGCCATTGAGCCCATTCTACTGGCAATCTGGGTGAGTAAAGCAGCACCCCTCCCTGCTGTTGCAGGAGGCAGTGCCATGCATGGTTTGTGGCCATGGTAGAGTTTAGAATCTCAGTCCTACGATCCGTCGAACGGAAAATCGTTGCCGGAAGGAAGAGCGGGTCCGCAAATAACTTTTCCCAGCGAACATGGGGAATAAGTGTGTCTCCGTGCACCCGGATGTGCAAATGGGACGCCTGAGCCACCCTGTAGTAAAGCTCCAGGTCTGGGGCTCCCAGGCCTCCCATGCTGTATGGCAGCATCTAGGCTGCTTACCCGCCCACACTAGTTTGATCATGAGTTGTGTCAATCTTTGGAAAAATGCCTGGGGTAACACCATCTGGAGGTTAGCAAAAAGGAACCGCATTCTGGGGAGCACCACCATCTTCATAATCGAGAGTCGACCCAGGAGCGAAAGCGGGAGCCTACACCAGGCCTCAACGTCATCCTCCAGTATGCTAAAAGCCACACCCTAGTTTTCCCTGAACACTATCTCATAGTCAGTGTGCAACTGTATACCCAGATATCTAATCGAGTCTGTGGACCAAAGCAGCGGGAACTCCATGTCAAACCTCTGCGTTACCGGAGTGAGGGGGAAGGCCAAGGACTTTGTCCAGTTCACCTTCAGACCAGAGAGGGCTCCATAGTGTACCACCTCTCTAAGCATCGTCGATAGGTTGTTTTCCGGGTCATGGACATAGAGCAAGGTGTCGTCCGCATACATAGACAACAATCCTGTATGTGGGGAAGCCTATGCCCTCGTTATGGTGGTATTCCTGCAATGCACATGCAAGCGGCTCTGCCACCAGGGCATACAGTAGAGGGGATAGCGGGCACACCTGTCGGGTCCCCCTGCATATGGGGAATGAGTCAGTGACCAAATCTCCGAGCCGTAGTCTGACCCCTGGTGTATTGTACAGGGATCCTATCATTTGCAGGAAAGGAGATCCCAGCCCCATCCTTATTAACACTTGCCGCATGAAAGGCCTCTCCACATAGTCGAAGGCCTTTTCCATGTCGAAGAACACAGCTATTGCCTTTGTATCCTGCTTTACGTGCTGCATAGTGCCGAGTACTTTACGTATATTATATGTTAGGTTCCTGCTCGGGATGAATCCCGCCTGGTCCGGCGCGACCAGCAGTGGAGCTAGGAGCGCCAAACGGTTTGCCAGCACCGTGGCAAATATTTTTGTGTCTACATTAAGTAGGTAGAGGGGCCTATACAAGCAACACTCATCAGGTGCCTTACCCGGGTTAAGGATACTAACCATGAACGCCTCCCTCATCGACTGCGGCATGCTTCCCTCTACACATATGTCATCGAGCAGCACCGACAGGTGAGGGAGCAACTGGTCCTGGAACGCCTTATAGAAACCCACCGTGAGCCCGTCTGCTTCAGGGGCACTACCCGACCGCATGCCCGCAAGAGCCTTGACTATTTCATCTTTCTCGATAGGAAGCATCAGGAATTCCCTATGCGTGTTGGTGAGTGTAGGTAGCTCTATATGTTACAGGTAGTCTAAAATTTCATCGTCAAGTGCACCGCTCTTGGAAGAATACAGATCTGTGTAATAGTGTCTAAACCTCTGGGCTATGTCCGCTTCATCAGTGAGGACATCGTCCTCTTCTGTCCTTATTTCCGTTACTTGTGGTCTGCCCCTCCTCCCTTTCAGCACCCTCGCAAGTACCGTGCTAGGTCTCTCTCCCTCCCATACGTGCGAGCAGTCGCATACTTTCCCATATGTTTGATCTCCCTGTCTGCCTCCTCATGATCCCCCTGCTGGCTCTCCTCTAATCGCGCTAACTGCCGCTCCAAGTCTGTCAATCTTTGCCTGAGGACCTGAGGACTCCAGAGTGCTTAGACATAGCAATGCCCCTTATATAGACCTTAAATGCCTCCCATACCGATTGATAGCTGTCCACTGAGCCTATATTGGCCTAAAAAAAGACATCTATAGCCTCCGCTAGCTCACCTCTGAATAATGGGTCGAGGAGCGAGTAGGGCGGAAATCGCCATGTGAACGGTGGGATCGTTTCCTTAGGGGTAGCCAGCACTAACAATATAGGTGAGTGGTCAGATAGGGTACGCGGGACAACCCTATAGTCTCGTACCAATCCCAGTAGGGAGGCAGACACCAGCGAATAGTCTATTCGGGTGTGTATGTCATGATAGGCCAGTAGTGCGTATAACCCCCTCGCGCTGCGTGTCCTCTAGGTCAAGGCTCGTAATCACAATATGCAACGCTTGCGCAGCAGCTGTGGGCCTACGGGCTGGGCCTGCTGATCTATCTAGCATTAGATCTAATACTAAGTTAAAATCCCCACCCTGTAGGAACTGGGCCATATTGTAATCACGGGCAATCTTTGCAAGTGACATGTAAAATTCCAGGGAATCATAGTTCGGACCAAATACGTTAACTAACACTAAGTCCAGCCCCAGTCCTTTACACCTAGATATCACAAAGCGGCCTGCCGGGTCTGTCCTCAGGAGCTCCAGTGTAAATTTCGATTTGGGGTTTATCCAGGTTAGCACTCCCCTGGCATGAGACGTGAAGCCCGCCGAGGTGATGTTCCCCTCCAGGCCCCTGCTATGTAATATCCTGCTCGCCTCTGGCAGGTGGGTCTCCTGTAGGAGTGCCACATCCACTTGATGTCTCTGTAAATAGCTCAATACCTCCCTCAGCTTCCGGTAGTCGTTAAGACCCCGAACGTTCCATGTTAGTGCTCTAATCGAGTCTACAGGTCTAGGATTCCCTGGTTCAGCCTCCCCTGTCATAGCCATCTATTCTGAATTTCATGTGTGTATGCTCATTGTGTGCCTCTGCGCCCTGCTGTATGTTCAAAAACCAAAATAAACCGCCCAACATCCACCCCACACACTCTAGCACCACCACCCCCCTCCCACAGCAGACCACCCCCAACCTGGCCTTGCAGAATTCCCTGCCACCCATCCACCCCTCCCTCAAATGCCCAAACAGCATGACCCACTGGGAGTCATTTGGGTGTATAGCACACGGGGACAAGGTTGCTTCATAACCAACCAGTTATGAAACTACACAATTTACTAAACGCCCTCCTCCGCCCTCCCCTTGTGCTGTATCTCTTGCATCATAAAGGATCAGACTGTTCAATCCTTTCTGTGAATCAGTGATCCCCGGAAGTTTCATCTTGTGCTCGAGCGCCTCCCCCATATCTGGCATACCTTCCAGCACACACCGATAGGCTATGCGTGCCCCCAAGCTGGCTTTTTAATCATAACCGTCTGTGCGTGTGCAAATAGATACCAAACAATACAACACGTTCGAGGTAGCCATCCGAGCCACCGAATCTTCTTACCCGCCCCTCACCCTCATTCTGCGGGTATCAAGTCCAACATTTATACTGTCCCCAAGTTCCAAGCCTCACCGCCCACATTGCCACTTACTTTCTCTGTCATCTTGTATCTCGTAAAAATCACTCCTGCTCATCCAACTGGCTACTCCGCTCCTCCCCTTCCTGTGGCCTGAGCGTGTCCTTGCGATGTTCTCGTCCACCCCTTCAAGACTTAATGCAGGGCCTTTGGGTCTATGAAGAGGTGGGATTTCCCCTGTCTGTTGACCCGCAGCTTCGCGGGGTACAGCATTGCGTAGTCGAGGCCCAAATCTCGCAGCTGCCTTTTGAACGGGGCGAAGTGTCTGCGGGCCTCCTGCACTCTGGCCGTGAAGTCCGGAAAAAGCGAAATCTCTGAGCCCTCAAACTGCAGCGATTTCTTGTCCCTAGCGAGTCACAACGCTGCATCCCTGTCCCTATAATTGAGCAGCTTGGCTATAATATGGCGCGGCGGAGCTGCAGGCCGCGGGCGAGGGCCCAGTGAACGATGCGCCCGCTCCACAACAAACATCGGCGAGAATGCTCCCTCCCCAAGCAGTGTCACCAGCAACTTTTCAACAAACTGCTCCATGTTTCCCTTTGGGGCTGTTTCTGGAAGGCCGATGATGCGCAGGTTGCAACGGTGCGAGCGGGCCTTCAAATCCTCAGTTTTATCTTGCAAGGCCTGCATGAGTTTCCCAAGTTACTTCTGATCAGTGTCCAGCGCCGTTTGCGCTTCTTCCACCTCTGTGATCCTTCTTTCGGACATGTTCAGTCTTTCCGCGTGTTTATCAATCCGCTCAGCCATTCTGTAGGTTAGAGCGTCTATTTTTGATCCCAGGGACGCTGCTTTGTTGGCCTTTTTCCATAGCAAGGTTCTTATGTCTGTACCTGCTGCGACTTCCTCACCAGCTGGCGTGTTGTCTCTGTCCACGCCCGTTGCGTCCTGTGACTTTGAGCGCTGTTGGTCAAAGGATAGCTTGCTCTGCGTCTTTTCCCCTCTACCCATGGTGGTAGGGGATCTGAGTGTGATGGGACCCGATACGTTAAACAACCTATGCGTGCAGCTTACTGTAGTCTCCACCAGTAAGCACTGGCTAGTGGGGTTCCGATACACACCAGGTACGGTGCCGTATGCCGCTCAAATGCCTTCCAGTTACTGCACTGCCTGAAGTGGCCACCTCCTGTCAGTTGTATGGCAGTTGCGGCCTAATGTGGTCTCCCTCGCGCCAATCAAATATCGCAAACACTAGGCGCGCTCCAGGCGCATTGCGTGTCCTCCGCCTGTTTAGCCCTGGCTTGCTTGCACTGTAAAAGGCTGCTACCAGTCTGCCTGCGCCACGCTCAGATCCTTGGGCCGGCTCTGCGTAGTATTCTCCCTCTCCTCTCTTGCGTGCTCAATTCTGGGCCTGCACTGAACCCCCTCGTGGCGAAGGTGGGTCCCCCATGTCTCCCTTACCAGTGTCCCTACGCTGTTGGCAACTGGGTATCAGCATGCGGGGGGGGCCCTTCAGGTCACTCCAGGCAGTCCATGCCCCACCAGTTGCTCTCCGCCACAGATGGCCTCCAACGCCGTCCCCGTACTCTGTGTGCCTCTGCTAGCTGCGGGGGCAGTAATGCAGATGCTCCACACAGCGGACAATCCACTCGCTCAGGCCTCACTGGTCACTGCGTCTGCCTTCCGTATCCCACTGCGCATTACGCAGCACAGCCGCTTCCTCCAGGAGGCCGCGTGAGGTGTCCTCTTTTCCCCGCCGCTGTCCACGTTCTTTCAGCACCGCAGTGTACACCCCGGTGCGCCCCCGGCGTCTCTTCTCTGTGGGCTCCGCCGCAGCTCCTGGGTGTCAGGCTGCCAGAGCCGGGGCTGAAGTGCACTTTTGTTCAGGAGTTGAAAGGCGTGAGCAGCCTCATCAGACCAAAGAAATCGCCGCTCACTCCATGGGCCTCTCCGCAGCGCCCAGCGCCCACTTCCCACTACTCCGCCTGCTGCTTCCAGGCTCGCGATGCCCCCGCCATCTAGGGGGGTGGGGGCAGTGCCTCCCACCGCGCTGGACAGGTCAGGCCCCGTGCGCCCCCGTGCTACCAGGTGTCTGCACTCTGCCGCAGGGCAATCACCGGGCCACTTCAGAGGACCGAGCTGCACGCACAGCGACGCAGCCCCGCCCCTTCCAGCACTCCAGACCGCTGTCGCGTGGCCTGCCGGTCTCCCTCTTTTCTCCGCAGGATATCAGCAAGCACAGGCCACCAATCTCCGCCGGCCTTACGTCTTCCAACTGCGCCGGTCTTCCGCTCGTTAGGAGGGTACTTTGGACTTTCAGGTTCGATATGATGTTCCAGGATAATGTTGAATATGTTGCACAACGCGACGGAGCCCAAGGCTCAAGCAGCCATATTGGTCGCTGGCAAGCTCCGCCCCCACCCTTTGTGTAAACATTCGTTGCCATATTATACATCATTTTCGAAATTAGCATTTAAACATTTACGTATATGTTGGCATTCATAATCAGTGTTTATATAATCCATGCCCCATATCACTTCAAAATGTATTGTTTCAGTTCCAAAAATCTTCCGTCCTGATGTGAATCGACCAAGACGGAAGAGCAGAAAACCGGAGCACGCACAATATCGTGCAAGCGCCATATTGTAATATGCAGTCTTATACTTGAGTCACTTCCTTTGTCTTACAACAAACCAACATTCATTTCGTTTTTTAGGCAATGATAATGCTTTCTTATTCATAATGCCATGGATCGGCTTGAGTCCCTTTACTTTACATTAATGCACATTCAACATTTTCATCACATTTTCTATATTCTTTTTCTCATAACCTCAAAAGGTGAATTGAATCCTATAATTCTATTTACATTATCCATCAACTTCAAAAACCACTTTGGCACAATTTCAGATGTTAAAATCTATTCCTGAACGATTTCATACTTGTAAGCAACTTTTCTCTATATTCAGATCCCCAAATGCGATGCTAATTCCTCCCCGCTATTTAATCCATTGGGGTACTTGGTTTGACAATCCACAATATAGCATGACTCCACCTTCTCAACTTTCTTAATCTGTCTCCCCCTCTGGTTTCCGGTACATTATCAAGACCGTAGAACTGTAGCAAGTCTCTATTGCTGGCATGCCTTTCAGCAAAGTGTCTTGCTACTGGATATGCCCCGTCATTCTTGACTATCGCCCTTTGATGTCCTAAAATTCTGATTTTCAATGGGTGTATTGTGCTGCCTATATAACATAGGCCACACAGGCATGTTATACAGTATACTGCATAGGGGGTGGTGCAAGTTAGGAATTTTGTGATTGGTCTTTTCAGTTTTATACCAGGAATGTTGTAATGTAAGACCCTTTTGCTGTTAGAACAGGCCTTCCATTTACCACACAGGTAAAACCCTTTCATCTCTCTAAATGTACCTGACCCTTGGGATTCTTAATCCAAATGACTCCTCACCAACTTACCTTTGAGTGATCTTGCTTTCTTGAATGTAACTAACGGATACTTTGGGATATCTTCACTGATAACGTTATCTGAATTCTGGGCTGCTCTTCTGACATCTCTACGCACGAGGTACTCATCCAACGGTTGCAGGTTGTTAAAGAAATGCTGCTTGCTTTGATATGTTACAGCAAGAGCAGGTCTGGAGAGTAAACTATGATCCAGCCCAGAAGAAAATACATGGTGTGGCAATTGAGGACTATAAGAAGCTAATAATTCAGGCAAAAACCTCCTATTATTTCAGGAAGATTCAAGATGCCGCTCACTCTAGCAGAGAACTATTCTCAACCGTCAACTCCTTATTGAGTTGTCCCCGAGGCGTGAGCTTTATACCAGACAAAGTATTCACGGATAAGATGGCGTCCTATTTCCAGAATAAGGTCCAATCCGTGTACAATGATCTGTCCAGAGCAGGGGATAGTTTACAGGTTGAGCTGAGCGGGCACAATGGCATCTCTAAAGCACAAAGTGACCTTTCAATGTTCTCCCCATTGGATGAGAACGTGCTGACTGACTTACTGCTGGCCACCAAGTCAGGCTCTCCTTTGGTCCCCTGTCCACCGTCTGTACTCAACCTGGCACCGGCAGAGGTAAGCGGTTTACTAATGCCGGTATTGAATCAGGTTTTGAATTCTGAAATCTTTGCACTAGCTTGGAAAAAGGCCTGTATACGGCCTTTGCTCAAGAAGCCCAAGTTAGACCCTTCTGATGAGAAGAGCTATCGTCCCATCTCCTGCTTGCCGCTGCCAGCTAAGCTAGTGGAGAAAGCCATGAATAGAGAGCTATCTTTCTATTTTGAGACATGGCATATTCTTGACAGCACCCAGCATGGCTTCCGTGCAAATCACTCCACGGAAACCGCTCTACTGATGGCAGCTGAGGAAATTCGGAAGGGGATGGATGAGGGAGGCAGGATCATATTGGTTCCGTTGGATCTTACAGCAGCCTTCAACACCGTAAATCACGAGGTACTCATCCAACGGTTGCAGAATGTCGGTGTTAAAGGCCTAGCGTTAGATCTCCTCTCCTCCTTCCTGTCTGACAGGGAACAAGTCATCTACTGGAACAGACTTCAGTCAGACAAATTTTGCCTTCCAGGAGGAGTTCCACAGGGTTCGGCGCGATCGCCCACCCTGTTCAACATCTATGTCTCCCCCCTGGCCAAGCTAATAAAGAATCTGGGTTTCAATCTGGTGTCATATGCTGATGACACTCAGCTGATCGTTTCCGTGTCCCACTCCGTGGATTCCATGGCTTCTGACTTCGCTGGCTGCATGTCCGAAGTCATGCAATGGATGAACTCGAACTTCCTAAAATTAAACACTGAAAAGACATAAATCCTAGAGTTCGGACAGAAAGAGTCTATCTGGAATCACAACTGGTGGCCTACATCGGCAGGAGTCTGTCTGGTCCCAGTGGCGAAAGCAAGGAACCAGGGGTTTATCTTTGATAAAGATCTGTCATAGAAGCCCCAGGTGAATCAGGTGGTTTCTTCCTGTTTCTTCATGCTTAAGGGGCTGAGAAAGATCCTGCCCTTTATTTCTTACCATCTCAGGAAAACTGTTATCATTGCCACTATCTTTTCCAGATTAGACTATGGAACGCTCTCTATTTAAGAGCAGGGTGTGCTCAATTGGCCAAAATGCAATCAATCCAGAATGCAGCAGCCAGGATGCTCCTCCACCTGCCTAAATACCATTCCACCTCACAGGCTATCAGGCAGCTACATTGGCTCCCTGTTCAGAGACGGATAGACTTTAAAGCCTTGGCTGGTGTGGGGGCCTCAGATCTTCAACACCTAGTCACGAGGTATCTGCCAACCAGACCCCTGAGGTCTGCCTTGCAAGGGCTGGCCATGGTCTCTAAGATCAATAAACAACGATGGGGCGGGAAGGGCTTCTCCCATCTAGCCTCGAGGCTTTGGAATACATTACCTCTGCAGCTAAGACGAATAGCCGACCACAGGAGGTTCAGGAAGGAGGCTAAGACCTGGCTTTTTACTCGATAGGACAGTGACCAGCGCAATCTCAGTTACCCTGCACAGCGCCAAGACGCCTCTGCATTAGTGCCCTTTAGAAATACCATCACTCACTCACTTTAAGTTTCGCGGGGAAGAGCATTGCATAAGAGATGTTGAGCTGTTGTAGTCTCTTCTTCACTGGATGGAATTTCCGTCTCTGCTCTTGTACCACCATGGTAAAATCAGGGTATATCGAGATGTCCATCCCTTCATGTTGGATTTGTCCCTTCTCTCTGGATAGGCGCAGGGCCACATCCCGGTAGTTCAGTAGGCGGGCAATTATCGGGCGAGTCGTCTCACCGGGTGGGCCGCAAGCGACCTATGAGCTAGTTCCACCACCAAAACCGGTGAGAAAGCCTCCGTCCTGAAAAAAGCAATGAGAAGGCGCTCCACATAGATCTCCATCCTCCCAGTCGCAGTTGTTTCCGACACGTCCAAAATGCGGAGGTTGTTCCTTCGAGACCGGGATTCAAGATCCTTGTTTTTGGCTGCAATCACCCGCAGCACCCTCTCCATGTCCAGCGTGCGAGTCGTAGTCGTTGCAGATGCGTCTTCCATTTCCGAGGTCCGCCGCTCCGTCTCCCCCAGGCGCTCCTCATGTTTGTCTACTTTGTGTGATACACCATCCAGCTGCGCGGACATGGAGTCCATTTTGGATTCTATAGAAGTCAGGCTAAATTGCATGGCTAAGAGCAGTTCTGTCAGGTCAGCAGTCGAGGGCGCCTGGGTCTCAGCCTGCTCCTCTTCAGGGTCCGTGTGTGATTGCGTGCTTTTCTGCGCCTCAAAGTTGTTTCGGCAGGAGACTGTCTGGTTTCCCCATGGGGTCCAGTCACGCAATGCGGCCCACAGCGCCCGTCCTCCCCTTTGACCAGGAAGTGAAATTGATGGCTCCCGTCCCAATCGCACGTCACCAGATGACACAATGCCACGCAGCTGGAGGCGCCCAGGGAGAGGAGGGCCAGACTCCAGTTCTCACCACTCCTGGGCTGAGGCAAGCAGGGGGTGTCCCAAGTGCTATTTCAAGCAGGTCGTCCTCGAAGGAGGAGGCAGCCCCCCGGTGCCAGCCAGGCTCCCCGCAGGGCACCGGTCCCAGTGGTCAGCAATTGCTTCAGTTAAAAAATTAAAGGAGGACCCCACACAGGCTAAATAGGGGACTGGGGGGATAGTGGTTCACAAAAAGGACAAGGGCGTCCCCACCAGAAGGACGGTATGAAGGTGTGTCCACTCCTATTGAGTGCACATTATAGTGAGCTTATTATTCAATGCGCATGCCATCAATCAGGCTGGAAAGGTAAAGTTACAAAGGGTTAATCACCAATACTAACAGTGTATTTCAGCTAAAAAAGGGACAATTCTGTGTACCAATAATAATATGTATTTAACTGATGCCACGTGTTTAAAAAGGACCTAATTTTAGGCTATGTATTCAACTCTATTTATGTCATCAAAATCTGCTATATTTAATGAATAACACAATTAAAACAATTAAGAAGAGATGTTTTCCACACCGTAAGTTTAGTAAACCTCTGTTTTACATTTATTACAATTCAAAAAACAATTGATCATTACACATTATTACCATCTTAAAAAACACGTTATACATTTTTGTAAAAAATGAATTAAAAACACAAAGAATCACAAGTCGACGCGGCGTTTCGGTATTCAGTTTGTCTACCTTCTTCAGGACTGATTCTTATATCAGATGGAGTGAATCTCCCCACCGGACATTTGTTTGCTTCTTATCGGAACTCTGTAGGCTTCAATTACATGGGCCTGTTTTTCGGATTCTGCCTTTGATATGTGATGTCACTGATTTTCAGCATAAATGTGCTTGGTATTGGACTACCAGGAGGAGCCACCGTATTTTCAATTGTGGGTATCGTCAGTCCCCCATTAATATCAGGTTGACTGGTGCAATTCCAATGATACTTGCTTCCAAGTCACTCCGTTTTGGAGAGAGGGTCCGTACTTTAGTTCGGTAATCGGCCTCCCTGCTCCTATATCCTCTTCGCGGCTCGGAACATACCGGCTGAGGGACACATCGAATGACTACCTGATAATAATAATAAGCTCACTATAATGTGCACTCAATAGGAGTGGACACACCTTCATACCGTCCTTCTGGTGGGGACGCCCTTGTCCTTTTTGTGAACAGCAATTGCTTCAGCCACACCCCAGTGTCCTCTGCTGGGCTGTTAATGATTGCCAGGATCTTCAATCTTCTGTGCCTCTGCCTATGATACAGGTATACCTCACCTGTCTCAGCTCTCCAAGGATCAGGGCCCAAGATCAGGCAGTCAACAGATCCTCCACAAGGACCTCCTAGCCTCGATCTCCGCCTGGTCACAAAGCTGCCTAAATGTCCCGCATCATATGGTCAGCGCTTTCTGCCTTGCTCCAGCGGCAGGCCGACAGCCTACATCAGGCCCCTCTCACCTCCTCTCCGGGGTCCCGCAGCCTCTCCGCATCCCGCTGCTTCACACCGGTAGCTCTGCTTCGGTGTTTTGCGCCAGCCCGCAGGCTCCCACTGCGACCGCCGAGTATGGGGGCTCCTAAGCAGGCCGCCTGAAGTCCTAAGCACCCACAGCTGACACCTCAAAAAGGCGCTCGCGTCCTCGCTGCAATCCCCGGCACGGCAAACTCCGGGGGTGGCAACGCAACTTTCCGCAGCGGTCTGGTCCCAGGGACGGGCCTTCTCCAGCTCCTCACAGACCCGTCACCCGCGATGCCCGCCGCAGGCTGCCAGCTCCTTCCTTCACCAGCCGGACCGTGGACCTCAGTCAGGGGGCCGCTGCCCACTGCCCATTGCCCCCACGATGTCAGGAAGCGTCACTCTCGACCAGGTTCAGCGACGCTCCTCACCACAGACGCTCAACAGCCCCTCATTGATCTTCACTGCTGCACTGGCAATAGTCCCGCATACACCATATTAGATCTGGCCGCAGCTTCAGGTCAGTTGCGCAGATCAGCGATCCACATCCAGGTTCAGGCTAATTCTTATATTTAAAGCATGCATGCATGATTCCCCCGCACAGTGTTTATGAAATAATCACAAATAAATTCTGGATGGCCAGGATTAAGAGCGGATATTCCTCCGAGCTGCAAGAGCCTCACAGTAGTGCGGCCATCTTGCTTGGCCCCCTCTAGTGCCCCCCCCCCCCCCGGTGTACCATCGCTTTAGAGGAATCCCCTTATGTGAGAAAGTGGCTCTATATATACTGGACCAGAATAAGGTACAGTGTGTATAGAGTCCACAAACCCCAGTGGTAAAACAGAGGTTAAAGCCAGGTGTGACCTTACACTCTAAAGTGGTAGCTTGGTCGAGCAGTAAGGCAGTACCAGAGGACAGTGTAAAGCATTTGTTGTACACAGTCAGCAAAAGGTTTCACACACTCAAGGACTGAACTCTAGGGCAATTGTTTGTATATCAAAATATATAGTTTTATTTTTAGAACCAACAGGTATAAAAATGTACTTTTCTCGATATGAATACACTCATATAATTACTTTGCAAAGAAGCAATAAACTTTGTAAACACAATAGGTACAAGGGTTGCAGTAGGCAACAATTCTAAACATAATGTAACATTGAGCTCAATGGGTTTTCTACATAAATGCAGCTAGTTACTTTATCGATTACTACAGTCTTGGGGTTTAAGCTGGACACAGTTTAGCAAAAACGATTTGGCTATTGCTATGATTTTTAAGAAATATAAAGCTATTTCAAAAGTTCACACTTAGAAACTTTTCAATGAACATCTGGCAATGTTATCTAATGGGAGGAAAATCAAGTTGCAGTTAAAGTACGTTCTCGTTACTTTGGTAATCAAGGACTGGGGTCTCTACTTAAAACAGGTAAGCAATTATGTTTCAGTAGTAGGTATGATTTTTAAGGAATATTTGTAATTTTCAAAAGTAGACACAAAAGAAATTTCACAGAAAAACAGACTATGGTTTCCTATGGATGAAATTTAGATTACTAGTAACCATGGTTGTGATTACTTTTGGGGTTCAGTACTGGGCTAAAAGGTACAGCAGTGGTTTCTCTCCTGATTACAGGTATGTACTTCAAATTTCGATATTCGGCTGATTTTAGATGAATATTCTAACATTTCAAAACTTCACACATAGAAGAAATTTCACAGAAAAGCAGTCCATGGTTTCCTATGGCAGAAATTTAGATTACTAGCAAACACGGTTATGATTACTTTTGTGGTTCAGTACTGGGCTACAAGGCACAGTACTGGCTTCTCTCCTGATTACAGGCGAGTACTTCGGATTTTGATATTCGGCTGATTTTAGATTAGTATTTTAAAGTTTCAAAACTTAACACACAGAAGATTTTTCGAGTCAAACCAGTCAATGTTATCCTATGGCAGGAAAGTGAGTCATCGTGTTTTCAGGTGAGTACTCGACTGGTGAAGTTAAGGTTCTGGGCATAGACTCAGGGGTCCCCAGGGTCAGGTAGGTACAGTTAGTACACCCTCAGCGGCACAGGGGCGGCGGTGGAGAGGTAGTTATGCCCAATGTTATCTAATGAGAGGCAGGGAGACCTTCGGTTGGTGGCTGCTAGCTAGCAGGCCACGCAGCTGTGGGAGCTGGACTCCTGGTTAATTGCTCAGGGCAAATGGGGAAGTAGAATAGGGTACAGGTTTCGCTGCCAGGGGCAGTCGGGCGGCTGGGTGCAGGGTGGTTTTGAGCGGTCAGGCGCTCAATGTTATCCAATGTAGATTGTAGCTGAAAAGACTGAGTAGCGAGCAAATTTAAAAGTAAGATTTGTTCTTTATTATTTTTTTTTTTTAAATCTTTTTATTAGCAGAATAGATGAAAGCAATCATGACAGGCTAAACATATTTGTAATCTTCACATTTCTTATGTGTACACAATCGCCATTTCGGTTCAGTAATTACCCATTTTCATTTTTATAAGTTCCAGAACATTCCCAATACAACACCCCCTCCCATTCCCTCCCTCGGCACTTACATAAGTCATATTCAAACATTCATGGTTCCTGGTCCACTCTACATATTCTCATTACTTGCTGTGAACCTGCTGCAACCTTACAGAGGACTATACATGGTTCTTAGCGTATGTTGTGTCTGTCCCATGCACCTAGAGGTATTCACAACATATGTAGTATGTTTTGGCCCCAGCCAGAGAGAGGGCACCGTAGTCCTTTTGCAAATCATCACATCCTTTAGTCCTCAGCAACTGAATGGTCAGACGCATCGTCTTCGCCTGCCTCAAAGGACCCCAGTAACGTATTCCAGTCTAACGATATGAGTGTCTTCCTGAGTCCCCTACGCTCTTCGCGCTGCAATATCGTGCTCTCAGCCTTCCCCCACCGTATCACCTCCGCCCTCTACACCTCAGGATCTGGTGGCCTAGGCGATTTCCACTTCATTGTTATTGTGCGTTTCGCAAGTAGCAAGGCTAGATCGGTTAAACGTGTGCCTACGCTCTTCTTTCTACAGGGCCCAACCCCAATATGGTATTTATTTATTTGCATACTTATAACGCGCTCGGAATCGACTCCCTGAGGAGTATCTACGCGCCTTTAGCAGTATCTGAGACCAAAGCAGGCTCTATCTTAGGGTTCAGTAATGCCTAAACGGAACTAGTAGTTGAACAGAAAAGTTTTAAATTTTTTCCTAAAAGGAAAATGTTCCTTACAGACTCTAATGTCGTAAGGAAGATCATTCCAGAGCTTTGGTCCTGCTACGGACAGAGCCCTTCCTCCTTGTCTGGTCTTCCAGAACCTGGGGACACATAACAACTCTAGATCACCAGATCTCAGAGTTCTCGAGGGGATGTAAGGAACACATTTTTTAGTTAGGTAGTCAGGACCTTTACCAGTGAGGCATTTATGGATGATGCAGCATGTTTTAAACAACACCCTCTGTTTCACAGTAAGCCAATGCAGTTGATTCAGCAATGGTTTTGAGGGTGTACGTGCTGGGGCATTCAAAACCAAGCGTGCTGCCGTGTTCTGCACGACTTGGAGTTTGTTAATGATGCCCTCATTGGCTGCTAACAGCAAACCATTACAATAGTCCAGTCTGCTCAACACAAGCGACTGAACTAGAGTTTTCCTGGTGGTATCAGGTAACAGGGGGAAAACCCTTCGGAGAAGATCAATAACATGGAAACAGGAGCCTACCACTTGATTAGTGTGATGTTTAAGGGCAAGCTCCTGATCCAGCTTTACTCCTAGATCTTTCACCACCCCTTTGGTATACTCCAGTGCGGTGTATGGTTTGGAGGGAACCAGTCTGGTCAAGTCATCATGAACTGTCGTCCAGAAGTATCCCAGTTTTGGACACTTCCATAACATATGTATCAGCCGCACGTCGCCTGCGCCGCACCGGGGCATGTGTCAGCCGTGTTGGGGAACATTGCGTGTAGGCAATGGGGTGTCAGGTATGCCCTATGCAGAATCATAAGCTGTATGAATTTGAATTTCGGGTTTCTTGATACCTTCTTAGGGAATTAAAGAATTCTATCCCACTCCTTGTCCCTGACTGGTCTCCCTATATCGTGTTCCCATTTGCCCCGCAGAGGCTGCAACGAGACTGCCCTGCCCTCTCTTATACCGTGTGCTATCCATTTCATCAGGTGGCTGCCCGATCCCATTATGTACTGCATTGTGAGTAGTGGGTTTGTGAGTGGCTCTGCTCCGTTCGGCGCCCATACCTGTGTGATATATCGACGCACCCCAGTGTGCAGTAGGAACAGTCCTCCCGATGCGTGATGTGCATTCCTAAAGTCCTCAAATGTCATAACCCTGCCATCTGCGAACAGGTCCCCAATCTGTGATATTCCCGCATCGTGCCATTCCGTGAGCAGCTGATTCGAGAGTGGTCTCAGTCCCACTGGGAGTCCCAGTAGTGGTATCGTGGGGGCATAGGAGGACGTGCGGGATGTATATCTCACCGCCTTCCTCCAGTAGTCAATCGTGAGTCGAAGCAGGGGGGTGTTGACCTCGGGACTTCCGCCTTTGGCAACAACAGGGTGTGGATTCTCCCCCTGTTCCATTCCGTCTCCGACATGTCAATTTCGTGCAAGTTACACCCCGGCAGCCAATAAGCCAACCATTGCAATTGACAGGCAAAGTTATATGCTTGTAGATCTTGGACCCCCATACCGCCTGCCTCAGTGGGGAGCTGTAGTTTGGTTAAGCTATTGCGTCGTCTCCTGGAACCCCATATCAGCTCTGTTAGTAGGGTATTTAAAGTTTTGAACATGGAAGCGGGGACCATAAATGGCAAACTCGTGAAATAGTAGAGGAAGCTGGGTAGTACCACCATCTTAGAGATGGTCACCCTGCCCGCCACTGATAGCGGCAGTGCAGTCCAAAATTGCACCTGTGATTTCAGCGCTGTTAGTGCTCTCCCTAGATTGCCATCCAGCATATCCCTCACCTCTCTGTATACCTGTATCCCAAGGTAACGGAAGGTGGTCTCTGCCACTTGGAAAGTATGTGGTGCAAAGGGTAGTTTGGCTTCCGCTCCTGTGGCAGAGAAGTAGAACCCGTTGGATTTGGGCTCACTAATAGTAAGCCCCGATAGTGATCGGAAGCTTTCGAAGATGTCAGGGACGGGGTCCAACCCCCCTTTCAGGTCCCTGAAATACAGTATGATATCATCTGCATACGCCGACACCACATGGGTCGCCCCATCCCTCCGTATGCCCCTGTGTTGTGCTGATCCACGAAGTTTGCAGAGCAATGGCTCTAATGCCAATATAAACAATAGCGGGGACAGTGGACATCCTTGTCTCGTTCCCTTCGCTATGTCCAATTGCGCCGAAATGCATCTATTCGTGCGGACCCGGGCCTTTGGGCGGGAGTATAGCAACTGGACCCACGCAATATACTCAGGTGGTATTCCGAACCTAGCGAACGCTGCAAACATGTAATCCCATCTGAGGGAATCAAAGGCCTGCTTTAGATCTAGGGAAATACAAACCTCTGTACGCACTGGCCCGCCAAGCATGAGTTGACTGAGCCGTCTTAGGTTCATAGCCGTGCTCCTACCCGGCACGAAGCCGCACTGGTCAGGGTGTATCAGCTGCGGAATATACTGGGCCAGTCTCGTCGCCAGGATTTTACTCAGTATTTTATAATCTGTATTTAGTAAAGACAGAGGTCTATAGTTTACCAGGTGTAAGCCGTCCCTGCCCAGCTTCAGTAGTGACACTATTAGAGCCTGAAGCGAAGATTGCGGAAGGCCCCGTGTTCATAGCGCCTCCTGGTACACCACAAGAAGGCGCGGCGCCATGAGGTCAAAGGCTCCATAAAATTCTGCTGGAAGGCCATCCGTGCCAGGGGCCTTTTTCCGCGGGAGCACGCGTATAGCCTGGCGTATCTCCGCAAACGTGATAGGGCGTGATAGATCTTCACTCTGCCAGTCCTCAAGTCGTGGCAAGTCCAATCCCTCCATAAACTCCTCAAATGCTGTGTCAGATAGTGGTCTGTGCGGGTCGTATAGTGTTTCATAGTAATCTCTAAATGCGGTGTTTATGCCAAACTGTGTCATTACTACTGACCCCCCTGGTCGGTGACCTCCATTATAGGCAGATGTACTGGCTCATCTCGTACCATTCGGGCTAGTAAGGGTCCTGGCCTCTCTGCTTGTGCATGTTGTCTGCATGTGTACTCTCTATGATCCAGTATTCGCAACTCCTCCAGCCACTCTGTGTGTTGTATATGTGCCTCTTGAAGTGGCGTGAATGGTACGTTCGTGCCGGCAGCCTCGCTTTCAAGCATAGCCAGGAGCCCCTCTACCTCTCGGAGCCTTTCCATGACATTATGCCTCATGCCTACCCGTGTACTCATCGCCTCTCCCTTGATGGACACTTTAAAAGCGTCCCATTCTATTTGTCGGGAACTCGCCGAGCCAGTGTTCATGTCAAAGTAGTTGGTTATTGCGTCAGCTAGTGTCGTGCGGAAGACCGTGTCTACAGTAGGTCTGGTGTGAGACGCCATGTTGGTATAGGTGTTGGAATCCTACCCCATTGGAACGTAACTTCTACCGGGTTGTGGTCAGATAAGTTCTTGCCCACATGTTCCGCCATGGTTACCGCCCCCATCAGTGTTTTAGCGTAAAAAACGTGGTCTATCCTGTTATGCAACCTATGGGGTGGTGAGTAGAAGGTGTATTCCCTACTCAGCAAGTGTTTACATCGCCATGCATCCGCTAAGTTCCATCCCTCTGCCCATTGCGCTAGCGCATCAGCCTGCCTTTTATTCTCAGTGGCCTGTAGGGGTGGATGTGACCTGTCCAGAGAGATATCCAATACTGCGTTAAAGTCCCCACCTTTAAGCCAGTGGTATTCTGCCCATTCCACCAACACTCTATTAATTTTAGTCAAAAAGACCGATTGGCCTGAGTTCGGCGCATAAATACTGCCTATCACAACAGGGGAGCCATCCAGCAACCCGCGGATGAACACATCTACCTTCCGTGTCCAATCTCTTCTCCACTAGCTTAAAGGGGACTGAGTTCCTCAACCACACAGCCGCCCCTCTCGAGAACGCAGAATAAGAGGTAGCAAACAATTGCCCTTTCCATTTTTTAAGTAGCTTCCCACTCTCTGCACTATTCAGGTGGGTCTCTTGGAGGCAAGCTATCTTGGTTCCTTCGGTTGAGTTGTGCCAATAGTCTGTCTCTTGTGGACAGACCCCATACCTCGAACGTTCCAGGTGCACATTTTGTATTCGTTAAGAGTCCCCATTCCGGTCTACAGCAGGCTTAGTCAGTGGGCACTGCACCATGAAGAGTGTGTACATAATCTGCTGTGTCCCCAGTGCCAAAACAACATGCAATTCCACAACTCCTAGGTCCCCAAGTGAAACCCCTCGGGGTCCAAACATTATTGCCCAACGTGGGCAAGGGTAGAACCAAGACATGTCTATGTGGTGGGGAAAGGGAACCACTTACACCAGTCCTGAGCTTGTTGGTGTTACTTCATTGTGGCCTTGGCTAGTGCGTCCCTCACCCCCGATCGCCTCCTGCGCCGCAAAGTTCATACTTTACCAATCGAAGTCTTCTAATGGTGCGGTCAGAGTTCATTTGCCACTTGTGCCGTGATTTTGGGGAAGAGCTGCAGGCTATCAGCCGAGCCCGACACCTCCGTTTGCGTGTCAGAGCGGCTGTCTGTGGCCGATTTGCCTCTTGCGTCGTGTGCCGCCAGTGCGGCCTCAGTCAGTTGACCGATCTCCGTTGTCCTCCCAGATCTGGCCGGCGTTGTCCCTCCACTAGTCGATGACCCTTTCGCGTGTTCACAATTCATGTCATTCTGATGCCGCTCCCCTTGGTGTGAAGGTCCTCCGTCCTGGTCCTCTTCGAACGGGTCCTGTGTATTTGGCGGTGTCAGCGTTACTTCAATCCACTCCGCCGCTTCTTCAGGTGTCAAAGAAATATGACTTGTTGTCATACAGTATTTTAAGGCGAGCTGGAAACAGTAGAGCGTATTTCAGGTTTCTGTTCCGTAGCTTGCGCTTCACCCCCAGGAACGTTGACCTGGCTCTCTGTACTGCCGGGGTGAAGTCCGGGTACACTGAGATGGTCTTGTCTTCATATCGCAGCGGCTCTTTTAATCTTGCCACTCTCAGCACTGAGTCTCTGTCTTTATAATGCAAAAGACGTGCAATTAGCGGGCGCGGCGGTGCTCCCGTTCTAGGTGGCTTCGCCGGCATCCTGTGCGCCCTTTCCACACTGTACATCGGGGTAAGATCTTGTGGGCCCACTATCTTCTTCACTGCGCTCCGGAATTCCCAAAATTCACACCTTGTGTCGGCGGGCACGCCCTTCCGCGTCGTCCATCTTGTCCCAGAGCAGTTTGATCTGTTTCTCCATGTTTTCTATTTTCGTGGAGTGATCTGTTTGCTGCGGAATTAGGTCATCCAGCGCAATCTTGTGTTCGGAGACCTTTTCTGCCAGTTTGTGATCCGCCCTGAGGAGCGACAAGCCCGTCACCATATTGTCCATACGCTGCTCCAGTGCCTCCCTGGATGCCTTTATTTCGGCCAGTATAAGGTCTAGTTTAGCGTCCTGCGTATTCTTGCCTGTTGGCGGTATAATCTCCATGTTGGAGGAGGCCAGTGGATCCTCCGATCCTGTAGATTAAATGTCGGCGTTGGTGCCGTGGTCTTGTACCTTAGCCTTATTCCTTCCCATGGCCCTCGTCTGCAGGGCTGCGGCTGCAGTGCCCCTCTCTCGTATCTGGTGTCAGGGTATGCTCAGTTATCCTATAGTTGCCGAGTGCTCACACGGCCGTTTTTCAGGCGCTTGTACATATGTATGGGTAGATGCTCCACAGATCGTCAGGGCTGCGTCCGTCGCAAGCGTCAGGCTTCACCAGTTCCCCCGATCGATATTCTGCTGGGGTGCCGCCGGCGTCCTTGCAGTGAACCAGCGCCTCACCCAGCGCACCCGGGAGTCGCACAGCTAGCAAATGCGAAGCCAATATCTCCCCGAGTCGTTTCGGGCCATGCCTCGTGTACTTTTCCGGACAGTCGTAAGTCTCTGTGGTATCGGATGGACTCCGCCTCTCAGATTGTACCTGGTGCTGCGCAATGTTTCTGTACCTTGAGTATGCTGCAACCGACAGTCTCTGCTCCACACCAACGCCTTGTCTCCCTTATATGGAGTCGCTTTATATTGGCGGTAATATGGCGGTCAGCGCGGCCTGTAAAAATGACGCCTGCCAGTCCGGCCCGTCTGCTGTGATGGGTGTTGCCAGTTGACCTGGCACTGGGCTCACCTCCAGGTCTCGTGGGTGGAAGCCACTGCAGTCAGGCCTTCAGACCCGTGTTCGGCGAGTCAGACGTATTCGCTCCAGGTGTTCCAGGCGCTGCGTCCGGGTGACTCCAGGATTCCGCCTCTGCCAGCCCAGGGGACTCCCTCACTCCGCTCCGGCTGCCAGTGCTCGGCTATTGACGGCTCTGCCTCAGTTCTCCTCTGGTCGTTCAACCGTCACCAAGCGCCGTTTCGCATGGTTGCGCTTCGTATGCCTCCGATTAGCAGGTCTCTCCGCCGTCGGCTCGCCGCCCTACTTTAGTCCGCGGCTTTCGACCAGGATCCAGGCCTCACAGGCGCCAGTCGCCGAACCCGCTCACAGGTGGTTGTTAAGGCCAGCAGTTGGTCGTCGGGAGATCGCCTTGTCTCCGATGTTGGACAGGGATTAAATGGGCGATCGGGGAGCACGGGAAAACAGGATATTTAGCCTATATTACGGGCAATGGACGGAGCTACTCTAAAGCACATCCGCCATGCTCGGCTCGTGGCCACGCCCCCGTAAGATTTGTTCTTTAATGGTAGATGTATTGATGTGCCTTATTTTTTTTGATTATATATGTTAATAATGTAAAATATATTATTTGCTATTATTTATTGATAGCGTATGTTACTATAGTTTGCATATGTTGTGCAGTGTATAGGAATAAGCATGTGAAATTCACTGTAAGTATGTAGAGAATACTTTGTTATTGATTGCTATTGTTCACCTTGCCCCCTCCTGTCTGTTACTGTGTAGCAAATACTTCTCCTACTGCCCTCTATTGTTACTATGTAACTAATGTATTATGTTTTGTTAGTTACTTATGTGTTTGTAATTATCGAAAAATAACGGTCTGCTTTTATTGAAAATGCCTCATTGTATCTGTTGCAGTGAAGAAGAGACTGGAGAAGATGTAGCAGCGAGGGAAGTGAAAGCTAAGTTTTTTTATGTATTGCGAAAATAGAATCCCATTGCAACTAACAATATTTATTGTGTTTTTGCGAAGCCTATATAACTAACAGGAGTAGAAAAGACATAGCGAGAAGAGGAAGGTATGTTTTGGTTTTGAACGTTGGCTGTACTTTGTGTTTACAGCATGCGACAAGAAAGGCACGCTTTAATATTTAATGTTGCTTCTATTTTATGTATTTCATCACATTCTATTGTTTGTGTCCCGTCTTTCATAAGGAGGTGACAACAGAGGACAGCATTCAACCAGAAAGCTAGGCTTTGATATTGAATGTTGTCTCTAATTGATGTGGTTTATCTTTTTGTTTTGTATACGTTTACCTGTTTCTTTACAGCTAGGAAGAAAGGTTAGCATGCGAGCAGAAAGGTATGCTTCGATATTTAATGTTGCTTCTATTTTATCACATTCTATTTTTTGGGTCCAGTCTTTTGTAAGGAGGTGACAACAGAAGACAGCATTCAACCAGAAAGCTAGGCCTTGATATTGAATGTTGTCTCTAATTGATGTAGTTCATCTTTTAGTTTCAGAGACAACATTCAATACCTTTCTAGTTGCATGCTGTCCTCTGTTGTCACCTCCTTACAAAAGACTGGACCCATACAATAGACTGTGATAAAATAGAAGCAACATTAAATATCGAAGCATACCTTTCTGCTCGCATGCTAACCTTTCTTCCTAGCTGTAAAGAAACAGGTAAACGTATACAAAACAAAAAGATAAACTACATCAATTAGAGACCACATTCAATATCAAAGCATACCTTTCTGGTTGCATGCTGTCCTCTGTTGTCACCTCCTTACAAAAGACTAGACACATACAATAGAATGTGATAAAATAGAAGCAACATTAAATATCGAAGCATACCTTTCTGCTTGCATGCTAACCTTTCTTACTAGCGGTAAAGAAACAGGTAAACATATATAATTGATGTAGTTCATCTTTTTGTTTTATATAGGTTTACCTGTTTCTTAGCATGCGAGCAGAAAGGTATGCTTCGATATTTAATGTTGCTTCTATTTTATCACATTCTATTGTATGTGTCTAGTCTTTTGTAAGGAGGTGACAACAGAGGACAGCATGCAACCAGAAAGGTATGCTTTGATATTGAATGTTGTCTCTAATTGATGTGGTTTATCTTTTTGTTTTGTATACGTTTACCTGTTTGTTTACAGCTAGGAAGAAAGGTTAGCATGCGAGCAGAAAGGTATGCTTCGATATTTAATGTTACTTCTATTTTATCACATTCTATTTTTTGGGTCCAGTCTTTTGTAAGGAGGTGACAACAGAGGACAGCATGCAACCAGAAAGCTAGGCCTTGATATTGAATGTTGTCTCTAATTGATGTAGTTCATCTTTTAGTTTTAGAGACAACATTCAATACCTTTCTAGTTGCATGCTGTCCTCTGTTGTCACCTCCTTAAAGAAGACTGGACCCATACAATAGAATGTGATAAAATAGAAGCAACATTAAATATCAATGCATACCTTTCTGCTCGCATGCTAACCTTTCTTCCTAGCTGTAAAGAAACAGGTAAACGTATACAAAACAAAAAGATAAACTACATCAATTAGAGACCACATTCGATATCAAAGCATACCTTTCTGGTTGCATGCTGTCCTCTGTTGTCACCTCCTTACAAAAGACTAGACACATACAATAGAATGTGATAAAATAGAAGCAACATTAAATATCGAAGCATACCTTTCTGCTCGCATGCCATCCTTTCTTACTAGCGGTAAAGAAACAGGTAAACATATATAATTGATGTAGTTCATCTTTTTGTTTTATATAGGTTTACCTGTTTCTTAGCATGCGAGCAGAAAGGTATGCTTCGATATTTAATGTTGCTTCTATTTTATCACATTCTATTGTATGTGTCTAGTCTTTTGTAAGGAGGTGACAACAGAGGACAGCATGTGGGGGCTTTAAACAGTTGGCTGCGAGGAAATGCTGCAACAAAACCTGCGGATATCTGAAAAAACCCTGGGCCAATAAAAGTTCAGAAGGAGATACTCATTTGTTATCTCCCTTCTATCGAGACCACGCCCGGTCTGCTAATGTGCTAGTTGGAGGACCTACTCCGTAAAGAGAAGAGGAACCAACAATTGGTTAACAACCTCTCCTGTTTTCTGTATTTTTGGGAATACCAACCCCTTATTGATACAAAAGTAGGGTCCTACCTGCCCATCCTCCTCGGTCACGGCATTGGTTGAAACACTATGCAAGTTTGGCCCTTCTCCCTGGGCAGCCCAGAAACTATGCATCGTACTCTCCCTGGTTCTGTAGCCGGAACAATAAGAGTAGAATCGGCATTACCTAGCAGTGTATGGTCTGTGTTTACGTTTATCACTACGGCTCTGGTGTTTCCACTTTCCCTTACTGATAGATTCTGATATGAAGGGGACCTTCCATAACCGTGCCATATTAGGATCATTTGTCTCGTGTGATCTTGTCTTCCATTTCTCTTTTCTAAACTTCACCCTATAGTCTTCATGGTCAAAACCCAGATGCTTTTTTACTTCAGTATACAGGGTGGTTCCTGCAGGATTGGAGATGTAATTGGCAGTTTGTAGTTCACCAGTAAGGAGGGGTGCTACGTATTGGCCTCAGCGGTCTGGGAGCCAGGATGCAGAAGTGGTGATGCTTTTAAAGTTTGTATGGAATGAAGCCGGATCTTCTCACACCTGGTATTAAAGTAGAACTGAACTTAGAACGTTTGGATGGACCTTTGAGCTTGCAATTGTCTCAGGACATTTTTGGAAAGCGGTTTCATGTATCAGCTGGGTATTAGCTAGAACAGTGGCCCTTGTGGTTAGAGATGTTTGTAGATTCTCCCATCTGGTTGGGCAGCTTTAGCGCCTGTTCCTCCAGTACCAGTTGGAGTTGCCTTTGCCTCTCCTCTAGCTGCTCGATCATATTCTCATTGTGATGGGCTGGGCTGTCTCCAAGTCCCTGGATCTTGGGAAAGGGGATCCCACTTCTGACACCACTGTCACAGGGTTCATGGAAATGCTCAGACCTGTGGCATTCTTTCAAGGCCATTTATTGATACATAAAAGCCTGATCAAAAGAGTATGCAGTCTTGTGATAGGACTAATCAAAAGACCTATATCCTCTGGCTTGTCCTCTCCTGGTGCTTACAAGGAATTCCATCTCCTTCCAAAAACAAGGTGGTTGAGGCATTTTTCTTAATCTGTTTGCTTCAGAACATTACCCTCTGGTAAAAAATACATATGGAGAAACGTTAGAAATGAGGTTCTGTCCATGACAGATTACCTTTACTACGCCGTTAGTGGTTCAGGCCTCACCGAGGTTAAGGGCTAAGTATCCTGTGTTTTCTCTCCTATTTAGTTTGTGTGGTAATAGCAAAAAGTGTTATGAGCCGATGTATCCTTGCGCCCCCCCTGGTGTGCTAAGAGCTGATATATCCTTGTGCCCCCGAGTGCTATGAGCTAATGTATTCTTGCACCCCCATTAGAGAATTGGCTAAAAACGTGACCCACATGAGCAAAGTGCACAGTTCAGAATTTGTAAGGACAGCTGTAGAAGTGTTATGGTGTGAGTCCTCTCTGTACAAGAATGAAGGTTGATAAGTGTCTGAATGCAGGGTGAAAGTGCTTCAATGCATGGGGATTAATGTGAGTTTGGTGCTGAATGAAAACCGAGTACAGGATGAGAGTTGTTGCCCTGTCTAAGGTAAGATGTGTGTGAGTTACTTCCTGGCTGCTTTCAAAGACCGGGGTAGAGACATACCTGAGTTTGCGGACAGTTGAAATGAAGCAAATGGAACTTTACCCCTTCAAAGATCAGCGTTTCGACCATAGCTGCGATCATGCTGAAACTATTTCATAGATTGAAATATGGAGTGGAATTGTGTTGCGGTGTTCATCGAGGGTTAAAGCCTGTCTTCCAGAGAGAAGAGGCATTATGTGCTCCCATGAGGGAGTCCACCAGGGTCTGATTGAAAGGGTCCCCCCCTGTGAACATATGTAGAGATTGAACCTGTATGAAATCCTCCAAGTAGACTACACAAGATACCCCATGATTTACAAAAACAGAGGGGTTGAGATATAGGAACCGCGTGTTTCACTCCTAGTGATTTCAGTGCACAATGCGTGACTATCCTGTAGGAATGCAATTACAATTCAAAGTAACTAATGTGAAGTCTATTAACTAATCAGCATCGGATACTGTTGGTAGAACTAATAACCTTTCTCTTCTTTTTAATGCAGATGGAATCAATGAAGCCTTAACCCTCAACTGGAGCAACATGACAGGTAGGTTTTCACTTACTGTTCTAATTAATTAAACCTAAGTCTCTCTGAAAAATTGCCTGTTCTAAAAGAACCCTCTAAATACCAAAGGTGAGTGCTATGTGGGGTCTGAGCAATTGAAACAAAGTTTCGAACTACTGAGTAGTCTTTATATATTTTGAAATTGGCTCCCAGAGCTGTACTTGCGTGACTGGAACTGGCTCGACTAATCTTTCAACTCTGGAAAGAAGCTGCCGGAGATGGGCACAATAATTTGCGTATCATGCAAGAGCTTGGAGCCCAAAAGATCTAATAGATTTTGCCAGTGGGAAGACATACAAGTTGAACAGGGTAGGGCTCACAGAGGACTCCTGAGGGACCCCGCCTGGGAACATTATGGACTCCGAGCAAAATTGATCCACCATGACCATCTGTGACCTGTCACTTTGAAAAGATGCCAGTAGTTCAAGTGCCAAGTCTGTGACCCCTCCCCCCCAACCCTCCCATCTGCTGGAGCCGCTCGTTAAGCCGGGTCAGAGAGATGGTATCGAAGCTGCAGATGGGTGTAGGAGGATCAACACTGCAGCCCCCCATCGTCCACCGTGGAATGTTGTTGTTGACTTTAGATACTAGTGCCGTCTCAGTCCCATGGTTGCTCTTAAAGCTAAATTGAGAATCGTCTAGGAGTTGAAATTGTTAAAGATAGCTCATAACCTGGAGGCACAGATGTTTCTCAAGGATTTTAGTGGGTGCAGTGCTGCAGCCACACTAGTAGCATTTAATTTACAGGCCCTGGGGACAAGTAGTACAACTTTGCTAGGGACTTAAAAGTAAATTCAATGTGGCAATTGAATGTAAGCCAATTTTACCAAGTTAAAAAGAGGGAGAACACACGCACTTTCCCACTGGTTAGCAGTGGTGAAATGCACAGACGTAAAAGCCAACAGAAATGGGTTTGGAAAACAGAAGGGGAAGAAGCAAAATGTTTGGGGCTGACCCCAGGGGTGGCTTCTAAGATATGAAAGTGGTGTGGCCAGTATAGTGCCCCACCACTTCCAAAAACAGACAATAAAACAAGCATGAAAGACAATAAAAAACACTCTGGCATGTTTTTCAATAAAGTTAAAACTAAAATAAACATGTCTATGTAGGCTGCTCCTCCTCGTCTTGTCTGGGTCCGAGCATGATGCAAACCTGATGCTGGGTGAAACTGCATAGAGGGCCAAGTCCAACAGAAAGTGTTTTTATTATTGGTGTCCCATGGCCTAAGATTCTTAGGTTCCAATTCAATAATCCTTTATGCAACTAACTGAAAAAATGGCAACAGTGGGCAGTCATGATTCAGTCTGTAATAGGGGGATGGTGACTTCCTTTTGGCATGATATATTAATCACACCCATTACAATCCAATGAGTGATTACAGCTTTATCTTTCAAAAAGACTGAGGGCATATTGCAGAGAATTGCGGTATGGACTGAGTCCTCAAAAATGGGCGCAAAGAAACACAAGACACGATTGCTCAAAACAACGATATTGAACCTTAGCTACCCTGAGCTAACTATTTTCAAGTACTCTTCAGGGCCAGAACTTGCAGACAGAGGTTGTAAAAATGCATCCAACAGAGAGCTTTTTCTTTATCTTTTTACATGGGTTGAGAAGCTACAACAGATTCTTAGTTATTCCAGTATCTTCTTTGAGCCTTGGAGAAACTTCACTGGTCACATTGATTGCGCATTTGCCAATAGCGCTCCGCTCTGCTCCTCCCCCGCCTCCATTTTGTTTGTTTGTTGTCGTTCCACAAGGTCGTCCCCAAGCTGTTCCAGAAGGGCTCCACGCACTCTATGATACTGGAAACGTAATACCAAGGTGTCCTCCCCCCCCGCTCTCAGCCACCTGGTCCCAGGACTTAACCTTCCCTTCCTGGAAGAGGTCCCCCGTGAGCTTGATATTCAGCTTATGTAGGGTGGTTATCACTCCCTTTTCTCTGCACGGGGAGAGCCATTGAGCCCATTCTACCGGCAATCTGGGTGCGTAAAGCAGCCCCCCTCCCTGCTGTTGCAGGAGGCAGTGCCATGCATGGTTTGTGGCCATGGTAGAGTTTAGAATCTCAGTCCTATGATCCGTCGAACGGAAAATCGTTGCCGGAAGGAAGAGCGGATCCGCAAATAACTTTTCCCTGCGAACATGGGGAATAAGCGTGTCTCTGTGCACCCGGATGTGCAAATGCGACGCCTGAGCCACCCTGTAGTAAAGCTCCAGGTCTGGGGCTCCCAGGCCTCCCATGCTGTATGGCAGCGTGAGAATTTTCCACCTCACTCTAGGCTGCTTACCCGCCCACACTAGTTTGATCATGAGTTGTGTCAATCTTTGGAAAAATGCCTGGGGTAACACCATCTGGAGGTTAGCAAAAAGGAACCGCATTCTGGGGAGCACCACCATCTTCATAATCGAGAGTCGACCCAGGAGCGAAAGCGGGAGCCTACACCAGGCCTCAACGTCATCCTCCAGTTTGCTAAAAGCCACACCGTAGTTTTCCCTGAACACTATCTCATAGTCAGTGTGCAACTGTATACCCAGATATCTAATCGAGTCTGTGGACCAAAGCAGCGGGAACTCCATGTCAAACCTCTGCGTTACCGGAGTGAGGGGGAAGGCCAAGGACTTTGTCCAGTTCACCTTCAGACCAGAGAGGGCTCCATAGTGTACCACCTCTCTAAGCATCGTCGATAGGTTGTTTTCCGGGTCATGGACATAGAGCAAGGTGTCGTCCGCATACATAGACAACAATCCTGTATGTGGGGAAGCCTATGCCCTCGTTATGGTGGTATTCCTGCAATGCACATGCAAGCGGCTCTGCCACCAGGGGATACAGTAGAGGGGATAGCGGGCACACCTGTTGGGTCCCCCTGCATATGGGGAATGAGTCAGTGACCAAATCTCCGAGCCGTAGTCTGACCCCTGGTGTATTGTACAGGGATCCTATCATTTGCAGGAAAGGAGATCCCAGCCCCATCCTTATTAACACTTGCCGCATGAAAGGCCTCTCCACATAGTCGAAGGCCTTTTCCATGTCGAAGAACACAGCTATTGCCTTCGTATCCTGCTTTACGTGCTGCATAGTGCCGAGTACTGTACGTATATTATATGTTAGGTTCCTGCACGGGATGAATCCCGCCTGGTCCGGCGCGACCAGCAGTGGAGCTAGGAGCGCCAAACGGTTTGCCAGCACCGTGGCGAATATTTTTGTGTCTACATTAAGTAGGGAGAGGGGCCTATACAAGCAACACTAATCAGGTGCCTTAACCGGCTTAAGGATAGTAACCATGAACGCCTCCCTCATCGACTGCGGCATGCTTCCCTCTACACATATGTCATCGAACAGCACCGACAGGTGAGGGAGCAACTGGTCCTGGAACGCTTTATAGAAGCCCACCGTGAGCCCGTCTGCTTCAGGGGCACTACCCGACCGCATGCCCGCAAGAGCCTTGACTATTTCATCTTTCTCGATAGGAAGCATCAGGAATTCCCTATGCGTGTTGGTGAGTGTAGGTAGCTCTATATGTTACAGGTAGTCTAAAATTTCATCGTCAAGTGCACCGCTCTTGGAAGAATACAGATCTGTGTAATAGTGTCTAAACCTCTGGGCTATGTCCGCTTCATCAGTGAGGACATCGTCCTCTTCTGTCCTTATCTCCGTTACTTGTGGTCTGCCCCTCCTCCCTTTCAGCACCCTCGCAAGTACCGTGCTAGGCCTCTCTCCTTCCCATACGTGCGAGCAGTCGCATACTTTCCCATATGTTTGATCTCCCTGTCTGCCTCCTCATGATCTTCGTCCGTTGCCGTATCATGGGCCCCCTGCTGGCTCTCCTCTAATCGCGCTAACTGCCGCTCCAAGTCTGTCAATCTTTGCCTGAGGACTCCCGAGTGCTTAGACATAGCAATGCCGCTTATATAGACCTTAAATGCCTCCCATACCGATTGATAGCTGTCCACTGAGCCTATATTGGCCTAAAAAAAGACATCTATAGCCTCCACTAGCTCACCTCTGAATAATGGGTCGAGGAGCGAGTAGGGCGGAAATCGCCATGTGAACGGTGGGATCGTTTCCTTAGGGGTGGCCAGCACTAACAGTATAGGTGAGTGGTCAGATAGGGTACGCGGGAGAACCCTATAGTCTCGTACCAATCCCAGTAGGGAGGCAGACACCAGCCAATAGTCTATTCGGTGTGTATGTCATGATAGGCCAGTAGTGCGTATAACCCCCTCGCGCTGCGTGTCCTCTAGGTCAAGGCTCCTAATCACAATATGCAACGCTTGCGCAGCAGCTGTGGGCCTACGGGCTGGGCCTGCTGATCTATCTAGCATTAGATCTAATACTAAGTTAAAATCCCCACCCCGTAGGAACTGGGCCATATTGTAATCACGGGCAATCTTTGCAAGTGACATGTAAAATTCCAGGGAATCATAGTTCGGACCAAATACGTTAACTAACACTAAGTCCAGCCCCAGTCCTTTACACCTAGATATCACAAAGCGGCCTGCCGGGTCTGTCCTCAGGAGCTCCAGTGTAAATTTCGATTTGGGGTTTATCCAGGTTAGCACTCCCCTGGCATGAGACGTAAAGCCCGCCGAGGTGATGTTCCCCTCCAGGCCCCTGCTATGTAATATCCTGCTCGCCTCTGGCAGGTGGGTCTCCTGTAGGAGTGCCACATCCACTTGATGTCTCTGTAAATAGCTCAATACCTTCCTCAGCTTCCGGTAGTCGTTAAGACCCCGAACGTTCCATGTTAGTGCTCTAATCGAGTCTACAGGTCTAGGATTCCCTGGTTCAGCCTCCCCTGTCATAGCCATCTATTCTGAATTTCATGTGTGTATGCTCATTGTGTGCCTCTGCGCCCTGCTGTATGTTCAAAAACCAAAATAAACCGCCCAACATCCACCCCACACACTCTAGCACCACCACCCCCCTCCCACAGCAGACCACCCCCAACCTGGCCTTGCAGAATTCCCTGCCACCCATCCACCCCTCCCTCAAATGCCCAAACAGTATGACCCACTGGGAGTCATTTGGGTGCATAGCACACGGGGACAAGGTTGCTTCACAACCAACCAGTTATGAAACTACACAATTTACTAAACGCCCTCCTCCGCCCTCCCCTTGTGCTGTATCTCTTGCATCATAAAGGATCAGACTGTTCAATCCTTTCTGTGAATCAGTGATCCCCGGAAGTTTCATCTTGTGCTCGAGCGCCTCCCCCATATCTGGCATACCTTCCAGCACACACCGATAAGCTATGCGTGCTCCCAAGGTGGCTTTTTAATCATAACCGTCTGTGCGTGTGCAAATAGATACCAAACAATACAACACGCTCGAGGTAGCCATCCGAGCCACCGAATCGTCTTACCCGCCCCTCACCCTCATTCTGCGGGTATCAAGTCCAACATTTATACTGTCCCCAAGTTCCAAGCCTCACCGCCCACATTGCCACTTACTCTCTCTGTCATCTTGTATCTCGTAAAAATCACTCCTGCTCATCCAACTGGCTACTCCGCTCCTCCCCTTCCTGTGGCCTGAGCGTGTCCTTGCGATGTTCTCGTCCACCCCTTCAAGGCTTAATGCAGGGCCTTTGGGTCTATGAAGAGGTGGGATTTCCCCTGTCTGTTGACCTGCAGCTTCGCGGGGTACAGCATTGCGTAGTCAAGGCCCAAATCTCTCAGCTGCCTTTTGAACGGGGCGAAGTGTCTGCGGGACTCCTGCACTCTGGCCGTGAAGTCCGGAAAAAGCGAAATCTCTGAGCCCTCAAACTGCAGCGATTTCTTGTCCCTAGCGAGTCACAACGCTGCATCCCTGTCCCTATAATTGAGCAGCTTGGCTATAATATGGCGCGGCGGAGCTGCAGGCCGCGGGCGAGGGCCAAGTGAACGATGCGCCCGCTCCACAACAAACATCGGCGAGAATGCTCCCTCCCCAAGCAGTGTCACCAGCAACTTTTCAACAAACTGCTCCATGTTGCCCGTTGGGGCTGTTTCTGGAAGGCCGATGATGCGCAGGTTGCAACGGCGCGAGCGGGCCTTCAAATCCTCAGTTTTATCTTGCAAGGCCTGCATGAGTTTCACAAGTTACTTCTGATCAGTGTCCAGCTCCGTTTGCGCTTCTTCCACCTCTGTGATCCTTCTTTCGGACATGTCCTGTCTTTCTGCGTGTTTATCAATCCGCTCAGCCATTCTGTCCATTCTGTAGGTTAGAGGGTCTATTTTCGATCCCAGGGACGCTGCTTTGTTGGCCTTTTTCCATAGCAAGGTTCTTATGTCTGTACCTGCTGCGACTTCCTCACCAGCTGGCGTGTTGTCTCTGTCCACGCCCGTTGCGTCCTGTGACTTTGAGCGCTGTTGGTCAAAGGATAGCTTGCTCTGCGTCTTTTCCCCTCTACCCATGGTGGTAGGGGATCTGAGTGTGATGGGACCCGATACGTTAAACAACCTATGCATGCAGCTTACTGTAGTCTCCACCAGTAAGCACTGGCTAGTGGGGTTCCGATACACACCAGGTACGGTGCCGTATGCTGCTAAAATGCCTTCCAGTTACTGCACTGCCTGAAGTGGCCACCTCCTGTCAGTTGTATGGCAGTTGCGGCCTAATGTGGTCTCCCTCGCGCCAATCAAATATCGCAAACACTAGGCTTGCTCCAGGCGCATTGCGTGTCCTCCGCCTGTTTAGCCCTGGCTTGCTTGCACTGTAAAAGGCTGCTACCAGTCTGCCTGCGCCACGCTCAGATCCTTGGGCCGGCTCTGCGTAATATTCTCCCTCTCCTCTCTTGCGTGCTCAATTCTGGGCCTGCACTGAACCCCCTCGTGGCGATGCCAATATAAACAATAGCGGGGACAGTGGACATCCTTGTCTCGTTCCCTTCGCTATGTCCAATCGCGCCGAAATGCATCTATTCGTGCGGACCCGGGCCTTTGGGCGGGAGTATAGCAACTGGACCCACGCAATATACTCAGGTGGTATTCCGAACCTAGCGAACGCTGCAAACATGTAATCCCATCTGAGGGAATCAAAGGCCTACTTTAGATCTAGGGAAATACAAACCTCCGTACGCACTGGCCCGCCAAGCATGAGTTGACTGAGCCGTCTTAGGTTCATAGCCGTGCTCCTACCCGGCACGAAGCCGCACTGGTCAGGGTGTATCAGCTGCGGAATATACTGGGCCTGTCTCGTCGCCAGGATTTTACTCAGTATTTTATAATCTGTATTTAGTAAAGACAGAGGTCTATAGTTTACCAGGTGTAAGCCGTCCCTGCCCAGCTTCAGTAGTGACACTATTAGAGCCTGAAGCGAAGATTGCGGAAGGCCCCGTGTTCGTAGCGCCTCCTGGTACACCACAAGGAGGCGCGGCGCCAGGAGGTCAAAGGCTCCATAAAATTCTGCTGGAAGGCCATCCGTGCCAGGGGCCTTTTTCCGCAGGAGCGCGCGTATAGCCTGGCGTATCTCCGCAACCGTGATAGGGCGTGATAGATCTTCACTCTGCCGGTCCTCAAGTCGTGGCAAGTCCAATCCCTCCATAAACTCCTCAAATGCTGTGTCAGATAGTGGTCTGTGCGGGTCGTATAGAGTTTCATAGTAATCTCTAAATGCAGTGTTTATGCCCAACTGTGTCATTACTAGTGACCCCCCTGGTCGGTGACCTCCATTATAGGCAGATGTACTGGCTCATCTCGTACCATTCGGGCTAGTAAGGGTCCTGCCCTCTCTGCTTGTGCATGTTGTCTGCATGTGTACTCTCTATGATCCAGTATTCGCAACTCCTCCAGCAACTCTGTGTGTTGTATATGTGCCTCTTGAAGTGGTGTGAATGGTACGTTCGTGCCTGCAGCCTCGCTTTCAAGCATAGCCAGGCGCCCCTCTACCTCTCGGAGCCTTTCCATGACATTATGCCTCATGCCTACCCGTGTACTCATCGCCTCTCCCTTGATGGACACTTTAAAAGCGTCCCATTCTATTTGTCGGGAACTCGCCGAGCCAGTGTTAATGTCAAAGTAGTTGGTTATTGCATCAGCTAGTGTCGTGCGGAAGACCGTGTCTACAGTAGGTCCGGTGTGAGACGCCATGTTGGTATAGGTGTTGGAATCCTACCCCATTGGAACGTAACTTCTACCGGGTTGTGGTCAGATAAGTTCTTGCCCATATGTTCCGCCATGGTTACCGCCCCCATCAGTGTTTTAGCGCAAAAAACGTGGTCTATCCTGGTATGCAACCTATGGGGTGTTGAGTAGAAGGTGTATTCCCTACTCAGCAAGTGTTTACATCGCCATGCATCCGCTAAGTTCCATCCCTCTGCCCATTGCGCTAGCGCATCAGCCTGCCTTTTATTCTCAGTGGCCTGTAGGGGTGGATGTGACCTGTCCAGCGAGATATCCAATACTGCGTTAAAGTCCCCACCTATAAGCCAGTGGTATTCTGCCCATTCCACCAACACTCTATTAATTTTAGTCAAAAAGACCGATTAGCCTGAGTTCGGCGCATAAATAATGCCTATCACAACAGTGGAGCCATCCAGCAACCCGCGGATGAATACATATCTACCTTCCGTGTCTTATCTCTTCTCCACTAGCTTAAAGGGGACTGAGTTCCTCAGCCACACAGCCGCCCCTCTCGAGAACGCAGAATAAGAGGTAGCAAACAATTGCCCTTTCCATTTTTTAAGTAGCTTCCCACTCTCTGCACTATTCAGGTGGGTCTCTTGGAGGCAAGCTATCTTGGTTCCTTCGGTTGAGTTGTGCCAATAGTCTGTCTCTTGTGGACAGACCCCATACCTCGAACGTTCCAGGTGCACATTTTGTATTCGTTAAGAGTCCCCATTCCGGTCTACAGCAGGCTTAGTCAGTGGGCACTGCACCATGAAGAGTGTGTACATAATCTGCTGTGTCCCCAGTGCCAAAACAACATGCAATCCCACAACTCCAAGGTCCCCAAGTGAAAACCCTCGGGGTCCAAACATTATTGCCCAACGTGGGCAAGGGTAGAACCAAGACATGTCTATGTGGTGGGGAAAGGGAACCACTTACACCAGTCCTGAGCTTGTTGGTGTTACTTCATTGTGACCTTGGCTAGTGCGTCCCTCACCCCCGATCGCCCCCCTGCGCAAAGTTCATACTTTACCAATCGAAGTCTTCTAATGGTGCGGTCAGAGTCATTTACCACTTGTGCCGTGATTTTCAGGAAGAGCTGCAGGCTATCAGCCGAGCCCGACACCTCCGTTTGCGTGTCAGAGAGGCTGTCTGTGGCCGATTTGCCTCTTGCGTCGTGTGCCGCCAGTGCGGCCTCAGTCAGTTGACCGATCTCCGTTGTCCTCCCAGATCTGGCCGGCGTTGTCCCTCCACTAGTCAATGACCCTTTCACGTGTTCCTCATTCATGTCATTCTGACGTCGCTCCCCTTGGTGTGAAGGTCCTCCGTCCTGGTCCTCTTCGAACGGGTCCTGTGTATTTGGCGGTGTCAGCGTTACTTCCATCCACTCCGCCGCTTCTTCAGGTGTCAAAGAAATAGGACTTGTTGTCATACAGTATTTTAAGGCGAGCTGGAAACAGTAGAGCGTATTTCAGGTTTCTGTCCCGTAGCTTGCGCTTCACCCCCAGGAACGTTGACCTGGCTCTCTGTACTGCCGGGGTGAAGTCCGGGTACACTGAGATGGTCTTGTCTTCATATCGCAGCGGCGCTTTTTCTCTTGCCACTCTCAGCACTGAGTCTCTGTCTTTATAATGCATAAGACGTGCAATTAGCGGGCGCGGCGGTGCTCCCGTTCTAGGTGGCTTCGCCGGCATCCTGTGCGCCCTTTCCACACTGTACATCGGGGTAAGATCTTGTGGGCCCACTATCTTCTTCACTGCGCTCCGGAATTCCCAAAATTCACACGTTGTTTCGGCGGGCACGCCCTTCTGCGTCGTCCATCTTGTCCCAGAGCTGTTTGATCTGTTTCTCCATGTTTTCTATTTTCGTGGAGTGATCTGTTTGCTGCGGAATTAGGTCATCCAGCGCAATCTTGTGTTCAGAGACCTTTTCTGCCAGTTTGTGATCCGCCCGGAGGAGCGACAAGCCCGTCACCATATTGTCCATACGCTGCTCCAGTGCCTCCCTGGATGCCTTTATTTCGGCCAGTATAAGGTCTAGTTTAGCGTCCTGCGTATTCTTGCCTGTTGGCGGTATAATCTCCATGTTGGAGGAGGCCAGTGGATCCTCCAATCCTGTAGATTGAATGTCGGCGTTGGTGCCCTGGTCTTGTACCTTAGCCTTATTCCTTCCCATGGCCCTCGTCTGCAGGGCTGCGGCTGCAGTGCCCCTCTCTCGTATCTGGTGTCAGGGTATGCTCAGTTATCCTATAGTTGCCGAGTGCTCACACGGCCGTTTTTCAGGCGCTTGTACATATGTATGGGTAGATGCTCCACATATCGTCAGGGCTGCGTTCGTCGCAAGCGTCAGGCTTCACCAGTTCCCCCGATCGATATTCTGCTGGCGTGCCGCGGGCGTCCTTGCAGTGAACCGGCGCCTCCCAACAACCCGAATATTCGTCAGGCACCGCACCCAGCGCACCCGGGAGTCGCACAGCTAGCAAATGCGAAGCCAATATCTCCCCGAGTCGTTTCGGGCCATGCCTCGTGTACTTTTCCGGACAGTCGTAAGTCTCTGTGGTATCGTATGGACTCAGCCTCTCAGATCGTACCTGGCGCTGCGCAATGTTTCTGTACCATGAGTATGCTGCAACCCGACAGTCTCTGCTCCACACCAACGCCTTGTCTCCCTTATATGGAGTCGCTTTATATTGGCGGTAATATGGCGGTCAGCGCGGCCTGTAAAAATGACGCCTGCCAGTCCGGCCCGTCTGCTGTGATGGGTGTTGCCAGTTGACCTGGCACTGGGCTCACCGCCAGGTCTCGCGGGTGGAAGCCGCTGCAGTCAGGCCTTCAGACCCGCGTTCGGCGAGTCAGACGTATTCGCTCCAGGTGTTCCAGGCGCCGCGTCCGGGTGACTCCAGGATTCCGCCTCTGCCGGCCCAGGGGACTCCCTCACTCCGCTCCGGCTGCCAGTGCTCGGCTATTGACGGCTCTGCCTCAGTTCTCCTCTGGTCGTTCAACCGTCACCAAGCGCCGTTTCGCATGGTTGCGCTTCGTACGCCTCCGATTAGCAGGTCTCTCCGCCGTCGGCTCGCCGCCCTACTTTAGTCCGTGGCTTCCGACCAGGATCCAGGCCTCACAGGCGCCAGTCGCCGAACCCGCTCACAGGTGGTTGTTAAGGCCAGCAGTTGGTCGTCGGGAGATCGCCTTGTCTCCGATGTTGGACAGGGATTAAACGGGCGATCAGGGAACACGGGAAAACAGGATATTTAGCCTATATTACGGGCAGTGGACGGAGCTACTCTAAAGCACATCCGCCATGCTCGGCTCGTGGCCACGCCCCCGTAAGATTTGTTCTTTAATGGCAGATGTATTGATGTGCCTTATTTTTTTTGATTATATATGTTAATAATGTAAAATATATTATTTGCTATTATTTATTGATAGCGTATGTTACTATAGTTTGCATATGTTGTGCAGTGTATAGGAATAAGCATGTGAAATTCACTGTAAGTATGTAGAGAATACTTTGTTATTGATTGCTATTGTTCACCTTGCCCCCTCCTGTCTGTTACTGTGTAGCAAATACTTCTCCTACTGCCCTCTATTGTTACTATGTAACTAATGTATTATGTTTTGTTAGTTACTTATGTGTTTGTAATTATCGAAAAATAACGGTCTGCTTTTATTGAAAATGCCTCATTGTATCTGTTGCAGTGAAGAAGAGACTGGAGAAGATGTAGCAGCGAGGGAAGTGAAAGCTAAGTTTTTTTTATGTATTGCGAAAATAGAATCCCATTGCAACTAACAATATTTATTGTGTTTTTGCGATGCCTATATCACTAACAGGAGTAGAAAAGACATAGCGAGAAGAGGAAGGTATGTTTTGGTTTTGAACGTTGGCTGTACTTTGTGTTTACAGCATGCGACAAGAAAGGCACGCTTTAATATTTAATGTTGCTTCTATTTTATGTATTTCATCACATTCTATTGTTTGTGTCCAGTCTTTCATAAGGAGGTGACAACAGAGGACAGCATGCAACTAGAAAGCTATGCCTTGATATTGAATGTTGTCTCTAATTGATGTAGTTTATCTTTTTGTTTTGTATACGTTTACCTGTTTCTTTACAGCTAGGAAGAAAGGTTAGCATGCGAGCAGAAAGGTATGCTTCGATATTTAATGTTGCTTCTATTTTATCACATTCTATTTTTTGGGTCCAGTCTTTTGTAAGGAGGTGACAACAGAGGACAGCATTCAACCAGAAAGCTAGGCCTTGATATTGAATGTTGTCTCTAATTGATGTAGTTCATCTTTTAGTTTTAGAGACAACATTAAATACCTTTCTAGTTGCATGCTGTCCTCTGTTGTCACCTCCTTACAAAAGACTGGACCCATACAATAGAATGTGATAAAATAGAAGCAACATTAAATATCGAAGCATACCTTTCTGCTCGCATGCTAACCTTTCTTCCTAGCTGTAAAGAAACAGGTAAACGTATACAAACAAAAAGATGAACTACATCAATTAGAGACCACATTCAATATCAAAGCATACCTTTCTGGTTGCATGCTGTCCTCTGTTGTCACCTCCTTACAAAAGACTAGACACATACAATAGAATGTGATAAAATAGAAGCAACATTAAATATCGAAGCATACCTTTCTGCTCGCATGCCATCCTTTCTTACTAGCGGTAAAGAAACAGGTAAACATATATAATTGATGTAGTTCATCTTTTTGTTTTATATAGGTTTACCTGTTTCTTAGCATGCGAGCAGAAAGGTATGCTTCGATATTTAATGTTGCTTCTATTTTATCACATTCTATTGTATGTGTCTAGTCCTTTGTAAGGAGGTGACAACAGAGGACAGCATGCAACCAGAAAGGTATGCTTTGATATTGAATGTGGTCTCTAATTGATGTAGTTTATCTTTTTGTTTTGTATACGTTTACCTGTTTCTTTACAGCTAGGAAGAAAGGTTAGCATGCGAGCAGAAAGGTATGCTTCGATATTTAATGTTGCTTCTATTTTATCACATTCTATTTTTTGGGTCCAGTCTTTTGTAAGGAGGTGACAACAGAGGACAGCATTCAACCAGAAAGCTAGGCCTTGATATTGAATGTTGTCTCTAATTGATGTAGTTCATCTTTTAGTTTTAGAGACAACATTCAATACCTTTCTGGTTGCATGCTGTCCTCTGTTGTCACCTCCTTACAAAAGACTGGACCCATACAATAGAATATGATAAAATAGAAGCAACATTAAATATCGAAGCATACCTTTCTGCTCGCATGCTAACCTTTCTTCCTAGCTGTAAAGAAACAGGTAAACGTATACAAAACAAAAAGATAAACTACATCAATTAGAGACCACATTCAATATCAAAGCATACCTTTCTGGTTGCATGCTGTCCTCTGTTGTCACCTCCTTACAAAAGACTGGACCCATATAATAGAATGTGATAAAATAGAAGCAACATTAAATATCGAAGCATACCTTTCTGCTTGCATGCTAACCTTTCTTACTAGCGGTAAAGAAACAGGTAAACATATATAATTGATTATGTTCATCTTTTTGTTTTATATAGGTTTACCTGTTTCTTAGCATGCGAGCAGAAAGGTATGCTTAGATATTTAATGTTGCTTCTATTTTATCACATTCTATTGTATGTGTCTAGTCTTTTGTAAGGAGGTGACAACAGAGGACAGCATGCAACCAGAAAAGTATGCTTTGATATTGAATGTTGTCTCTAATTGATGTAGTTTATCTTTTTGTTTTGTATACGTTTACCTGTTTCTTTACAGCTAGGAAGAAAGGTTAGCATGCGAGCAGAAAGGTATGCTTCGATATTTAATGTTGCTTCTATTTTATCACATTCTATTTTTTGGGTCCAGTCTTTTGTAAGGAGGTGACAACAGAGGACAGCATTCAACCAGAAAGCTAGGCCTTGATATTGAATGTTGTCTCTAATTGATGTAGTTCATCTTTTAGTTTTAGAGACAACATTCAATACCTTTCTAGTTGCATGCTGTCCTCTGTTGTCACCTCCTTACAAAAGACTGGACCCATACAATAGAATATGATAAAATAGAAGCAACATTAAATATCGAAGCATACCTTTCTGCTCACATGCTAACCTTTCTTCCTAGCTGTAAAGAAACAGGTAAACGTATACAAAACAAAAAGATAAACTACATCAATTAGAGACCACATTCAATATCAAAGCATACCTTTCTGGTTGCATGCTGTCCTCTGTTGTCACCTCCTTACAAAAGACTAGACACATACAATAGAATGTGATAAAATAGAAGCAACATTAAATATCGAAGCATACCTTTCTGCTCGCATGCTAAGAAACAGGTAAACCTATATAAAACAAAAAGATGAACTACATCAATTATATATGTTTACCTGTTTCTTTACCGCTAGTAAGAAAGGATGGCATGCGAGCAGAAAGGTATGCTTCGATATTTAATGTTGCTTCTATTTTATCACATTCTATTGTATGTGTCTAGTCTTTTGTAAGGAGGTGACAACAGAGGACAGCATGCAACCAGAAAGGTATGCTTTGATATCGAATGTGGTCTCTAATTGATGTAGTTTATCTTTTTGTTTTGTATACGTTTACCTGTTTCTTTACAGCTAGGAAGAAAGGTTAGCATGCGAGCAGAAAGGTATGCATTGATATTTAATGTTGCTTCTATTTTATTACATTATATTTTTGGGTCCAGTCTTTTGTAAGGAGGTGACAACAGAGGACAGCATTCAACCAGAAAGCTAGGCCTTGATATTGAATGTTGTCTCTAATTGATGTAGTTCATCTTTTAGTTTTAGAGACAACATTCAATACCTTTCTAGTTGCATGCTGTCCTCTGTTGTCACCTCCTTAAAGAAGACTGGACCCATACAATAGAATGTGATAAAATAGAAGCAACATTAAATATCGAAGCATACCTTTCTGCTCGCATGCTAACCTTTCTTCCTAGCTGTAAAGAAACAGGTAAACGTATACAAAACAAAAAGATAAACTACATCAATTAGAGACCACATTCAATATCAAAGCATACCTTTCTGGTTGCATGCTGTCCTCTGTTGTCACCTCCTTACAAAAGACTAGACACATACAATAGAATGTGATAAAATAGAAGCAACATTAAATATCGAAGCATACCTTTCTGCTCGCATGCTAAGAAACAGTAAACCTATATAAAACAAAAAGATGAACTACATCAATTATATATGTTTACCTGTTTCTTTACCGCTAGTAAGAAAGGATGGCATGCAAGCAGAAAGGTATGCTTCGATATTTAATGTTGCTTCTATTTTATCACATTCTATTGTATGTGTTTAGTCTTTTGTAAGGAGGTGACAACAGAGGACAGCATGCAACCACAAAGGTATGCTTTGATATTGAATGTTGTCTCTAATTGATGTAGTTTATCTTTTTGTTTTGTATACGTTTACCTGTTTCTTTACAGCTAGAAAGAAAGGTTAGCATGCGAGCAGAAAGGTATGCTTCGATATTTAATGTTGCTTCTATTTTATCACATTCTATTTTTTGGGTCCAGTCTTTTGTAAGGAGGCGACAACAGAGGACAGCATTCAACCAGAAAGCTAGGCCTTGATATTGAATGTTGTCTCTAATTGATGTAGTTCATCTTTTAGTTTTAGAGACAACATTCAATACCTTTCTAGTTGCATGCTGTCCTCTGTTGTCACCTCCTTACAAAAGACTAGACACATACAATAGAATGTGATAAAATAGAAGCAACATTAAATATCGAAGCATACCTTTCTGCTTGCATGCCATCCTTTCTTACTAGCGGTAAAGAAACAGGTAAACATATATAATTGATGTAGTTCATCTTTTTGTTTTATATAGGTTTACTGTTTCTTAGCATGCGAGCAGAAAGGTATGCTTCGATATTTAATGACCACACGTAAAGTCAGAACCAGGATAACCGAGCATCGCAGCACGATGCGTTGTAAGAAGAACATCAGTAAATTGACTAATCATTTCATCACCCACTGCCACACTCCCAATGACTTTACCTGGACAGTCATTGAGCAGATTCCTGAAAGCCCCATCAATAATGACAAAAAACTGCTCAATAAAGAGCAAAGATGGATATACCGTCTTTCCACAGCTACACATGGTCTGAACGATGCCATCCCCTGGAATTCTTTGACCAACTTGTGAACCAAGGGCTCAACCACATGTTCCCTGCTAATTGAGTAACCCCCTGAGCCTTTTATTCTTGAACACTGGGTCGTTTTGCCCCTAACTGCGCCCCCATGGTATAATCAGCCTTATCGATATCCCCTATTTTTTATATATTTTTTATACATACGTTAATGATTGCTCGTAATACCAGAGAGGGCCACCTTTGCCCTTTAGCATAATTACCCAGCACCAGGTGTGCCCCATCCCATGGGCGCATGCCCAGAGCTAGCACGTGTACATACCAGGAGCGCTAAGCTCAACTCATGCGCTAGTTACCGGAGTCAGGACCTCATAAACAACGTTCCCTCCAGACGCATGCGCGGCAATACTAATCCACCGCGCATGCGCCCGATCACTCATTTGCAACGCGCATGTGCAGACATTGCCCACTACACCGCACGCCAGCGCGAGGCAACCGGCACACACCTGAGCGCGATCATGACTCGAGAATTCGAGTCTTTCCACCATTCCTTCCACCTCCAGGTGCCCTCACTTAACCAATCAGCTTCAGTATATAAACCGGCAGTACCAGGTCTAACGCCGGCCAGAAATCCTGTGAGTATGCTGATCTGCCATCTCTACTTTGGGTAAGCGCTACCACTCCTTTTTCCCAACAGGTCTCCTAACCCCAGTGGTCCTACCTTTGTCTCCCATATAGGGTCAACCCCTTGCCACTTCAATAACCTTGAAGCAAAATCAACCTAAAACTAGCGTAAGCAATAGACCTTACGCCTCATTTGTTCACCTTTTTCACCACTGTTGTACAATATTGTTTTTCTTAACCACTTCACCAAGGAAGTTCTAGTGCGATCTTTCACCATAATGGTACCACCAGTACCATTACACTTGAGCCGCTTATAGCCTGCACCCCATCGCTATTAAGCCGGCTGTTATAACCCATGATAAATATCTCCAAGTGACTCTTTTCTCCCCTGTATGTTTTCTTTGTCCCTTTATGTTATATGTACAGGTGATCTTGAGAAGGGAATCCCCCCTCTCACAGTTAGATACACTTTAGGGCGTGTAGACACATAGCCTGCACAACACACCCCCTAGTTTTAATTACACACACTTTTTACCTGTCCTGAAGAAAGCCAGATTATTGATAAGGCACTGGCTGAAACATGTTGACACATCAAAGGACGTAGGAGGTCGTAACTCGCCTCTAACGTCCCACAGCCTTATTTTTAACCGCTGACGGAGGCCCATTTAATAAAGTGTCCTTACCCTCCGGGTACTGGGACCCCCGCCAAGCCGTTTTAAACTCACAAACTTATCACCCTTCACCGCACACACAGTGACATACCTGCTCCGCTGTAATCAGGCGTCGTAGCACACCCGGGACACGCTAGGTGTCACTGGGTGGGCCCGATGATGAAGCATGCCACCAACTAGGTTGGTGGGTGAGGGCTTTCAAAAGACACCCAGCAGGTGCCACCACCAATTGACAAAACAATACTGAGTCACCATGATTATTATAATAAAATATCATGCCAACCCCATTCCAAGCTAGTCTCTTTTTGATTAATTGTTATTGTTATGCTCCATCCTATGTAGCGCATGCAGTAGCAGCGAGGAAAGCGTAGATTAGTTGTGTTTTCTAATATTGACACTAATTTATGTGTTATCCGTTTTCTTATTGTAATTGTTATAGCTAAAAGACATTTTTTTGCAAAAATATTTTTATATTTTGATATTTTGCAAATTTGTTTTGTTGTTTGGTATTACGAGTGCATTATTCATGTTACCATATTGTTATTTTATGTTATGAACTAATAACCCACCCCAAGACCTGACCGGAGAAGATGTAGCAGCGAGTGAAGTGAAAGGTACATTTTTTTGTATGTATGTATTTATTTTTATAAAGCGCACATTTCACCATTAGGTCTCATAGCGCTGACAGAGGGTATGGGGGATGCGAAAAAGAAGGGTTATTATGCCGTTGCCTTGACTAGTAATGTTTTACGTTCTCTCCGGAAGATTTTATGATTCTGGTTTGATCTTAAAGCCGTAGGCAGGGAGTTCCATACCATAGGGCCCACCTTCGAGAAACTCCTATCTCCTTTTCTGACAGTGCGAACTCTTGGTATTTTTAGGAGATTTTTGGTTGAAGAGCGCAATATCCCTGAAGTTTGTTTTTTAGATATTTGGGGCCTTTTCCATTTAATGATTTATGCAGTAGGCAGCAAATCTTGAACCGTATGCGCTTTCTGACTGGAAGCCAGTGCAGTTTCTTCAGGCACGGGGCAGAAGGAGTGCGTGGGGGCAGGTCGAGAGTCAGTCTGGCTGCTGCATTCTGGAGTGTCTGCAGTTTAGTCAGCATGCCCTCATTCGCATCTGCGAGAAGTGCATTACCATAATCAAGGCGGCTAGTGATTAGGCCTTGTATCAGTGGTTTACGGTATATCAGGGGTAGCCATTTGAATATTTTCCTTAGGCTCCTCATAAGACCTATGCAGGTGTGCACTACTTTATCTGTATGGGGAGCCATGGTCAGCTTGTCGTCAAGGGTGAAGCCCAAATTCCGAACAGTGCTTTTTGGGGATGGGCAGGGTCCAAGTTCCAGTGGCCACCACTCTTGAGACCAGATGGATTTGGCCGCGCCGAAGAGCATAATTTCGGATTTGCCTGCGTAGAGCATCAGGAAATTATTGGTCATCCAGCCCTTTATCTCTAACATGCAATTCCTGAATCTCACTTTTGTCTCTGATGGCTCAGGGCCGAGGATTATCAGAATTTGAGTATCGTCGACGTACGACAATGTGTCGAAGCCGAAATCCCTAATTATTCTGGCCAGTGGTGTTACGTAGACGTTATGTATTGCGAAAATAGAATCCCATTGCAACTAACAATGTTGATAGTGTTTTTGCAATGCCTATATCACTAACAGGAGTAATAAAGACATAGCAACAAGAGAAGAGGAAGGTAAGTTTTGGTTTTGAACGTTGCTGTACTTTGTCTTTACTGTAATGTATTGACTATTTTATATCTCTGTATTGTATATGTGCACCTCTTTGTACGGAGTTGAGAAGACTGGACAGCATGCGACCAGAAAGGTACGCTTTAATATTTAATGTTGCTTCTATTTTATGTATTTCATCACATTCTATTGTATGTGTCCAGTCTTTCATAAGGAGGTGACAACAGAGGACAGCATGCAACTAGAAAGGTATAATTTGATATTGAATATTGTCTGTAATTGATGTAGTTTATCTTTTTGTTTTGTATATGTTTACCTGTTTCCTTACTGCTAGGAAGAAAGGATGGCATGGGAGCAGAAAGGTATGCGTCGATATTTAATGTTGCTTCTATTTTATCACATTCTATTGTATGTGTCTAGTCTTTTGTAAGGAGGTGACAACAGAGGACAGCATGCAACCAGAAAGGTATGCTTTGATATTGAATGTGGTCTCTAATTGATGTAGTTTATCTTTTTGTTTTGTATACGTTTACCTGTTTCTTTACAGCTAGGAAGAAAGGTTAGCATGCGAGCAGAAAGGTATGCTTCGATATTTAATGTTGCTTCTATATTATCACATTCTATTTTTTGGGTCCAGTGTTTTGTAAGGAGGTGACAACAGAGGACAGCATTCAACCAGAAAGCTAGGCCTTGATATTGAATGTTGTCTCTAATTGATGTAGTTCATCTTTTAGTTTCAGAGACAACATTCAATACCTTTCTAGTTGCATGCTGTCCTCTGTTGTCACCTCCTTACAAAAGACTGGACCCATACAATAGAATGTGATAAAATAGAAGCAACATTAAATATCGAAGCATACCTTTCTGCTCGCATGCTAACCTTTCTTCCTAGCTGTAAAGAAACAGGTAAACGTATACAAAACAAAAAGATAAACTACATCAATTAGAGACCACATTCAATATCAAAGCATACCTTTCTGGTTGCATGCTGTCCTCTGTTGTCACCTCCTTACAAAAGACTAGACACATACAATAGAATGTGATAAAATAGAAGCAACATTAAATATCGAAGCATACCTTTCTGCTCGCATGCTAACCTTTCTTCCTAGCTGTAAAGAAACAGGTAAACGTATACAAAACAAAAAGATAAACTACATCAATTAGAGACCACATTCAATATCAAAGCATACCTTTCTGGTTGCATGCTGTCCTCTGTTGTCACCTCCTTACAAAAGACTAGACACATACAATAGAATGTGATAAAATAGAAGCAACATTAAATATCGAAGCATACCTTTCTGCTTGCATGCCATCCTTTCTTACTAGCGGTAAAGAAACAGGTAAACATATATAATTGATGTAGTTCATCTTTTTGTTTTATATAGGTTTACCTGTTTCTTAGCATGCGAGCAGAAAGGTATGCTTCGATATTTAATGTTGCTTCTATTTTATCACATTCTATTGTATGTGTCTAGTCTTTTGTAAGGAGGTGACAACAGAGGACAGCATGCAACCAGAAAGGTATGCTTTGATATTGAATGTTGTCTCTAATTGATGTAGTTTATCTTTCTGTTTTGTATACGTTTACCTGTTTCTTTACAGCTAGGAAGAAAGGTTAGCATGCGAGCAGAAAGGTATGCTTCAATATTTAATGTTGCTTCTATTTTATCACATTCTATTTTTTGGGTCCAGTCTTTTGTAAGGAGGTGACAACAGAGGACAGCATTCAACCAGAAAGCTAGGCCTTGATATTGAATGTTGTCTCTAATTGATGTAGTTCATCTTTTAGTTTTAGAGACAACATTCAATACCTTTCTAGTTGCATGCTGTCCTCTGTTGTCACCTCCTTACAAAAGACTGGACCCATACAATAGAATGTGATAAAATAGAAGCAACATTAAATATCGAAGCATACCTTTCTGCTCGCATGCTAACCTTTCTTCCTAGCTGTAAAGAAACAGGTAAACGTATACAAAACAAAAAGATAAACTACATCAATTAGAGACCACATTCAATATCAAAGCATACCTTTCTGGTTGCATGCTGTCCTCTGTTGTCACCTCCTTACAAAAGACTAGACACATACAATAGAATGTGATAAAATAGAAGCAACATTAAATATCGAAGCATACCTTTCTGCTTGCATGCCATCCTTTCTTACTAGTGGTAAAGAAACAGGTAAACATATATAATTGATGTAGTTCATCTTTTTGTTTTATATAGGTTTACCTGTTTCTTAGCATGCGAGCAGAAAGGTATGCTTCGATATTTAATGTTGCTTCTATTTTATCACATTCTATTGTATGTGTCTAGTCTTTTGTAAGGAGGTGACAACAGAGGACAGCATGCAACCAGAAAGGTATGCTTTGATATTGAATGTGGTCTCTAATTGATGTAGTTTATCTTTTTGTTTTGTATACGTTTACCTGTTTCTTTACAGCTAGGAAGAAAGGTTAGCATGCGAGCAGAAAGGTATGCATTGATATTTAATGTTGCTTCTATTTTATCACATTATATTTTTGGGTTCAGTCTTTTGTAAGGAGGTGACAACAGAGGACAGCATTCAACCAGAAAGCTAGGCCTTGATATTGAATGTTGTCTCTAATTGATGTAGTTCATCTTTTAGTTTTAGAGACAACATTCAATACCTTTCTAGTTGCATGCTGTCCTCTGTTGTCACCTCCTTACAAAAGACTGGACCCATACAATAGAATGTGATAAAATAGAAGCAACATTAAATATCGAAGCATACCTTTCTGCTCGCAAGCTAACCTTTCTTCCTAGCTGTAAAGAAACAGGTAAACGTATACAAAACAAAAAGATAAACTACATCAATTAGAGACCACATTCAATATCAAAGCATACCTTTCTGTTTGCATGCTGTCCTCTGTTGTCACCTCCTTACAAAAGACTAGACACATACAATAGAATGTGATAAAATAGAAGCAACATTAAATATCGAAGCATACCTTTCTGATCGCATGCCATCCTTTCTTACTAGCGGTAAAGAAACAGGTAAACATATATTATTGATGTAGTTCATCTTTTTGTTTTATATAGGTTTACCTGTTTATTAGCATGCGAGCAGAAAGGTATGCTTCGATATTTAATGTTGCTTCTATTTTATCACATTCTATTGTATGTGTCTAGTCTTTTGTAAGGAGGTGACAACAGAGGACAGCATGCAACCAGAAAGGTATGCTTTGATATTGAATGTTGTCTCTAATTGATGTGGTTTATCTTTTTGTTTTGTATAGGTTTACCTGTTTCTTTACAGCTAGGAAGAAAGGTTAGCATGCGAGCAGAAAGGTATGCTTCGATATTTAATGTTGCTTCTATTTTATCACATTCTATTTTTTGGGTCCAGTCTTTTGTAAGGAGGTGACAACAGAGGACAGCATTCAACCAGAAAGCTAGGCGTTGATATTGAATGTTGTCTCTAATTGATGTAGTTCATCTTTTAGTTTTAGAGACAACATTCAATACCTTTCTAGTTGCATGCTGTCCTCTGTTGTTACCTCCTTACAAAAGACTGGACCCATACAATAGAATGTGATAAAATAGAAGCAACATTAAATATCGAAGCATACCTTTCTGCTCGCATGCTAACCTTTCTTTCTAGCTGTAAAGAAACAGGTAAACGTATACAAAACAAAAAGATAAACTACATCAATTAGAGACAACATTCAATATCAAAGCATACCTTTGTGGTTGCATGCTGTCCTCTGTTGTCACCTCCTTACAAAAGACTAAACACATACAATAGAATGTGATAAAATAGAAGCAACATTAAATATCGAAGCATACCTTTCTGCTTGCATGCCATCCTTTCTTACTAGCGGTAAAGAAACAGGTAAACATATATAATTGATGTAGTTCATCTTTTTGTTTTATATAGGTTTACTGTTTCTTAGCATGCGAGCAGAAAGGTATGCTTCGATATTTAATGTTGCTTCTATTTTATCACATTCTATTGTATGTGTCTAGTCTTTTGTAAGGAGGTGACAACAGAGGACAGCATGCAACCACAAAGGTATGCTTTGATATTGAATGTTGTCTCTAATTGATGTAGTTTATCTTTTTGTTTTGTATACGTTTACCTGTTTCTTTACAGCTAGGAAGAAAGGTTAGCATGCGAGCAGAAAGGTATGCTTCGATATTTAACGTTGCTTCTATTTTTTCACATTCTATTTTTTGGGTCCAGTCTTTTGTAAGGAGGTGACAACAGAGGACAGCATTCAACCAGAAAGCTAGGCCTTGATATTGAATGTTGTCTCTAATTGATGTAGTTCATCTTTTAGTTTTAGAGACAACATTCAATACCTTTCTAGTTGCATGCTGTCCTCTGTTGTCGCCTCCTTAGAGAAGACTGGACCCATACTATAGAATGTGATAAAATAGAAGCAACATTAAATATCGAAGCATACCTTTCTGCTCGCATGCTAACATTTCTTCCTAGCTGCAAAGAAACAGGTAAACGTATACAAAATAAAAAGATAAACTACATCAATTAGAGACAACATTCAATATCAAAGCATACCTTTCTGGTTGCATGCTGTCCTCTGTTGTCACCTCCTTACAAAAGACTAGACACATACAATAGAATGTGATAAAATAGAAGCAACATTAAATATCGAAGCATACCTTTCTGCTTGCATGCCATCCTTTCTTACTAGCGGTAAAGAAACAGGTAAACATATATAATTGATGTAGTTCATCTTTTTGTTTTATATAGGTTTACTGTTTCTTAGCATGCGAGCAGATAGGTATGCTTCGATATTTAATGACCACACGTAAAGTCAGAACCAGGATAACCGAGCATCGCAGCACGATGCGTTGTAAGAAGAACATCAGTAAATTGACTAATCATTTCATCACCCACTGCCACACTCCCAATGACTTTACCTGGACAGTCATTGAGCAGATTCCTGAAAGCCCCATCAATAATGACAAAAAACTGCTCAATAAAGAGCAAAGATGGATATACCGTCTTTCCATAGCTACACATGGTCTGAACGATGCCATCCCCTGGAATTCTTTGACCAACTTGTGAACCAAGGGCTCAACCACATGTTCCCTGCTAATTGAGTAACCCCCTGGCCTTTTATTCTTGAACACTGGGTCGTTTTGCCCCTAACTGCGCCCCCATGGTATAATCAGCCTTATCGATATCCCCTATTTTTTATATATTTTTTATGCATACGTTAATGATTGCTCGTAATACCAGAGAGGGCCACCTTTGCCCTTTAGCATAATTACCCAGCACCAGGTGTGCCCCATCCCACGGCCGCATGCCCAGAGCTAGCACGTGTACATACCAGGAGCGCTAAGCTCAACTCATGCGCTAGTTACCGGAGTCAGGACCTCATAAACAACGTTCCCTCCAGACGCATGCGCGGCAATACTAATCCACCGCGCATGCGCCCGATCACTCATTTGCAACGCGCATGTGCAGACATTGCCCACTACACCGCGCGCCAGCGCGAGGCAACCGGCACACACCTCAGCGCAATCATGACTCGAGAATTCAAGTCTTTCCACCATTCCTTCCACCTCCAGGTGCCCTCACTTAACGAATCAGCTTCAGTATATAAACCGGCAGTACCAGGTCTAACGCCGGCGCTGGCCAGAAATCCTGTGAGTATGCTGATCTGCCATCTCTACTTTGGGTAAGCGCTACCACTCCTTTTTCCCAACAGGTCTCCTAACCCCAGTGGTCCTACCTTTGTCTCCCATATAGGGTCAACCCCTTGCCACTTCAATAACCTTGAAGCAAAATCAACCTAAAACTAGCGTAAGCAATAGACCTTACGCCTCATTTGTTCACCTTTTTCACCACTGTTGTACAATATCGTTTTTCTTAACCACTTCACCAACGAAGTTCTAGTGCGATCTTTCACCATAATGGTACCACCAGTACCATTACACTTGAGCCGCTTATAGCCAGCACCCCATCGCTATTAAGCCGGCTGTCATAACCCATGATAAATATCTCCAAGTGACTCTTTTCTCCCCTGTATGTTTTGTCTTTGTCCCTTTATTATATGTACAGGTGATCTTGAGAAGGGAATCCCCCCTCTCACAGTTAGATACACTTTAGGGCGTGTAGACACATAGCCTGCACAACACACCCCCTAGTTTTAATTACACACACTTTTTACCTGTCCTGAAGAAAGCCAGATTATTGATAAGGCACTGGCTGAAACATGTTGACACATCAAAGGACGTAGGAGGTCGTAACTCGCCTCTAACGTCCCACAGCCTTATTTTTAACCGCTGACGGAGGCCCATTTAATAAAGTGTCCTTACCCTCTGGGTACTGGGACCCCCGCCAAGCCGTTTTAAACTCACAAACTTATCACCCTTCACCGCACACACAGTGACATACCTGCTCCGCTGTAATCAGGCGTCGTAGCACACCCGGGACACGCTAGGTGTCACTGGGTGGGCCCGATGATGAAGCATGCCACCAACTAGGTTGGTGGGTGAGGGCTTTCAAAAGACACCCAGCAGGTGCCACCACCAATTGACAAAACAATACTGAGTCACCATGATAATTATAATAAAATATCATGCCAACCCCATTCCAAGCTAGTCTCTTTTTGATTAATTGTTATTGTTATGCTCCATCCTATGTAGCGCATGCAGTAGCAGCGAGGAAAGCGTAGATTAGTTGTGTTTTCTAATATTGACACTAATTTATGTGTTATCCGTTTTCTTATTGTAAATGTTATAGCTAAAAGACATTTTTTTGCAAAAATATTTTTATATTTTGATATTTTGCAAATTTGTTTTGTTTGGTATTACGAGTGCATTATTCATGTTACCATATTGTTATTTTATGTTATGAACTAATAACCCACCCCAAGACCTGACCGGAGAAGATGTAGCAGCGAGTGAAGTGAAAGGTAAATTTTTTTGTATGCATGTATTTATTTTTATAAAGCGCACATTTCACCATTAGGTCTCATAGCGCTGACAGAGGGTATGGGGGATGCGAAAAAGAAGGGTTATTATGCCGTTGCCTTGACTAGTAATGTTTTACGTTCTCTCCGGAAGATTTTATGATTCTGGTTTGATCTTAAAGCCGTAGGCAGGGAGTTCCATACCATAGGGCCCACCTTCGAGAAACTCCTATCTCCTTTTCTGACAGTGCGAACTCTTGGTATTTTTAGGAGATTTTTGGTTGAAGAGCGCAATATCCCTGAAGTTTGTTTTTTAGATATTTGGGGCCTTTTCCATTTAATGATTTATGCAGTAGGCAGCAAATCTTGAACCGTATGCGCTTTCTGACTGGAAGCCAGTGCAGTTTCTTCAGGCACGGGGCAGAAGGAGTGCGTGGGGGCAGGTCGAGAGTCAGTCTGGCTGCTGCATTCTGGAGTGTCTGCAGTTTAGTCAGCGTGCCCTCATTCGCATCTGCGAGAAGTGCGTTACCATAATCAAGGCGGCTAGTGATTAGGCTTTGTATCAGTGGTTTACGGTATATCAGGGGTAGCCATTTGAATATTTTCCTTAGGCTCCTCATAAGACCTATGCAGGTGTGCACTACTTTATCTGTATGGGGAGCCATGGTCAGCTTGTCGTCAAGGGTGAAGCCCAAATTCCGAACAGTGCTTTTTGGGGATGGGCAGGGTCCAAGTTCCAGTATCCACCACTCTTGAGACCAGATGGATTTGGCCGCGCCGAAGAGCATAATTTCGGATTTGCCTGCGTTGAGCATCAGGAAATTATTGGTCATCCAACCCTTTATCTCTAACATGCAATTCCTGAATCTCACTTTTGTCTCTGATGGCTCAGGGCCGAGGGTTATGAGAATTTGAGCATCGTCGGCGTACGACAATGTGTCGAAGCCGAAATCCCTATTTATTATGGCCAGTGGTGTTACGTAGACGTTATGTATTGCGAAAATAGAATCCCATTGCAACTAACAATGTTGATAGTGTTTTTGCGATGCCTATATCACTAACAGGAGTAATAAAGACATAGCAACAAGAGAAGAGGAAGGTAAGTTTTGGTTTCGAACGTTGGCTGTACTTTGTCTTTACTGTAATGTATTGACTATTTTATATCTCTGTATTGTATATGTGCACCTCTTTGTACGGAGTTGAGAAGACTGGACAGCATGCGACCAGAAAGGTACGCTTTAATATTTAATGTTGCTTCTATTTTATGTATTTCATCACATTCTATTGTATGTGTCCAGTCTTTCATAAGGAGGTGACAACAGAGGACAGCATGCAACTAGAAAGGTATAATTTGATATTGAATATTGTCTGTAATTGATGTAGTTTATCTTTTTGTTTTATATATGTTTACCTGTTTCCTTACTGCTAGGAAGAAAGGATGGCATGGGAGCAGAAAGGTATGCGTCGATATTGAATGTTACCTCTACTTGATGTGTTCATTTCAGTGTATTATATATATATGTATGAAAAAACTATTATGTGCTATTATTTTTAATTGTGTATTTTACTATACTTGGCATCTCTTTTGTACTGTTTGTTACTAACTGCTTGCAATTTAGGGACCTGTCAAAGATTAATTATTTTTCTGATGCCTTACTTTGCTGAATGGAGTGAAAAACATGGAGCAGCAAGCTAATAGAAAGGTAAATAGCTGGTGTGTAATAAAGTTAGTGTACGTTTATGTGAATGTGGTTATATATTATTTTAACAATTTATTTACGGTACTATGAAGATCCATCCCTCTATCTCTCCCTTCCATCTCTCCCATCCCTCTATTCCTCCCTTCTATCCCTCCCTTCATCCTTCCCTCCCTCCCACCAGGGCTGGAACAGAGTGTTACCGTCCTTCCTTTTCCTTCCATGTGTTAGGTACATAGCTTCAGGCTTAGGTATAAATCTTCAGGCTTAGGCATATAGCTTCAGGCTTAGGTATATAGCTTCAGGCTTAGGTATATAACTTCAGGCTTAGGTATATAGCTTCAGGGTTAGGTATATAGCTAATGCGTTAGGTATAACCCTATACCCATCCCTCTATCCCTCACTCCCTCCCTTCCATCTCTCCCACCAGGGCTGGAACAGAGTGTTACCTTCCCTCCTATCCTTTCCATCCCTCCATCCCTCTATCTTCTGCAATTGTGTGTGTGCATGCTTTCGTAGAGGTAGTAATTTCTCTAATTCTGGTTCTTGCGATTTACTGCAAGGTATAAATTTGTCTATAAATGTAATGACTTGTGGTAACTTTGCTATTCCATATAATGGTGCATTTTCAATCCATAATAATGCGTGTATATGTGGTGAAACTCTTTGTCGGAATTCAACCCTGTAAAAGAAGTCTTGTAATTTTCCAATAGGGTTTGTTTTGTCCATTATCACGCAGCTTACTAGAAAGTCAAAATGCCTTGCACAGGTAATTGGATCTTCAAGTATTTATTTACATTTTGTTTCCCAGGACATTTCTTTAAATTGTTCTTCAGTGCAATCATGTAGATTTTGCACTCATAATAATATATTAATTAAGTGTTGCCATTTAGTTTCTGGGGCAGATAAAGTGAGGAAAAATGTTGGTATTCCAAGTTGCCTTATCATTGCAAAGAGATCTTTTTTGCAGTGCTCTCAATATGGTGGTGAACTGCAAATAGTTTTTTATATTTTGTACCCTTCATTATATTTGTAGATGCTTTCTGAGTTATGTTTTGTCTTTGGCAGTAATACATTCACCATTGTTGAAAAATTTCATTAAATAAATATTTACTTTCCCTTTTATTTGTTTTAAGTGCAATTTTTTTTGTTTAAAGAAAATATTTATAATAGATTTGGACACTCTTCTATCATACCTCCTTAATTCCCGTTGGCATATTGTACTATAATGTACAGGTAAATGTCTATCATTATTATTAGGTCTTCGAGGGCCAACAAATATGGTTGGAAAAGCTAAAAATTCTGAATCTTTGTCTTCATATAAACCTCTAGGTGTGTTATGTTCAGCAGGTGCTAAACATAATACGTTGGGACTATCGGTTGTGATCAATTCATTTATTAATAAAGTATCTAAATTTCCTGCTTGTATGTTGTCTGAAGAGCTTGTTGAATTATGATCTTCAGATGTTTCACTGCAATAGTTTATTTCTTGTGGTATATATTACCAATCTGGATTAACTGTGACTCCATATTCTTTAAACATGTCACTGTTTGTTGCTAGCCATAGTGCTGCTCTTTTCACTATGTTTGGTCTAACATTTTCAAACTGGGTAAATGATTTGAAAGCCAACTTTCTTTTTAGTTTGATTGGAATTGTCATTTCATCATTGATTTGCCTTGGTAAAATTGTGACTGTTGTCATAACATCTGCAGGTACATTAACAACAGCCCCTGATGACTTTCGAGAGCCATGAGGTAATGTTCAAATTTGCGCAAAAGGAATTTGAGGAGAAAGTCCTCTTTCTTCTAAATTATGCAATTGTATTGGTATATGTTCAAATTTCATTGCATTTATATATGAGCATGGTGGTATTTGATCTTTGCTAATGTCTATAGCAAGTGCTACATATATAGTTTGTTTTATTTAGACTACTGTTACATTGGATAAATCTTGGATTTTCAGCAAAACTGTTGGTATTTTTTAGTGAACGCTTATGCCATAATTGGTAGCAAATAGTACAAGGCGCAGCGAGCGATGTAAAAGGTACTTTTTTGTTTTTTTTGTTACAGCTTTTTTTGTTAACTGTTTCTATTGTAAATGTTATTGCTAAAGAAAACATTGATTTAAGTATTTATTTATGCAGTATTTTAGTGTGTTGCGAATCTGCTCGTTAGTGATTGATAATTTTCGCGTATTATTTAGCATTACTTTTAATGCTGATGTCATTGTTCTGATGCTTCACTTGACAGACCGGAGCTGAAAAGAAGAGGGTCCAGTGAGGAAAGAGAAAGGTAAGATTTTTTTTAACGTTGGCTGTACTTGTGTATTACCTATGTGAATACTGTTAATGTTAATGGTTGATTTACAGTTTTATTGAATGTTTGTTATTGTTGTTATGCTCCATACCATGCACCGCACATGGTAGCAGCGACCAAAGGGAAAATAAATTGTGTTTGTGGTATTGACAGTACTTTATGTGTTATCCGTTTTCCTATTTTAAATGCTATAGTTAAAAGAATTCTTTGTCTTACATATTTAAAAATATTTTGGTATTTTAATACGTTGCAAATCTGTTTTGTTGTGTTTGGGATTACGCGTGTATGATTTACATTAAAAAAAATGTTATGCTATGTTTGTGATGCCCTATAACATGGATTGGATGTGATAAGACTGCGCCCTTGGGGATATAAAAGTTAAAAATGTATTATGTAGATTTCTTTGTGTTAACTAGGTTTGTATTGTAAATGTTATTGTTTGAAAAAATATTTGATGTAACTATTTGTTAATTTTTTTTTTTTATTTTGTTTCGAATGTGCTATGTATTGTTTGTTAATGCGTTTGTGTACTTGACGGTACCTGCTAATGTTTATGGTATTTTGTGAATCTTTTCTTTACTGCATGGACGTCAGAAGACGGAACAGCAAGGTAAGTAATAACATAATATTGTATTCTATTTTTGCATTACTTTGTGTTTATATTTTTTGTAAAGTAAATATTTGTGTTTAAATAGTTATTTGGCAACTATTAATAATGCATATATAACTATGTTGCAAATCTGCTGTGTAATGTTTCATAATGCGCACGTGTATTGTACAGGGATTTCCAATGTTTATGCTAATTTTGTGATGCCCCACCTCCGTAACTGGTCGCTAGAAAGAAGGCGCAGCGAGCGAATCAAAAGGGAAGTTTTGTTTTCTTTTGTTGTTACAACTTTTTGTGTTAACTGTTTTTCCTATTGTAAATGTTATGGCTAGAGAAAACCTATTGATTCTATTATTTATGTAGTATTTTAGTGATGCGAATCTGCTGGATAGTATTTGATAATACGCGTATGTTATTTAGCATAACTATTAATGCCGATGTCATTGTTCTGATGCTTCATTTGACAGACCGTAGCTGAAAAGAAGAGGGAGCAGCGAGGAAAGAGAAAGGTAAGATGTATTTTTTACGTTGCCATTATTTATGTATATTGTATGTGAATATTCTTAATGTAAATGTCAGGATTCCTGTCTTCCGCTGATCACTGTAAGCAACTCTGCGTCACGAAGAAGGCAGCCGCGCAAGCAGAGAACTACAATTCCCAGCATGCCGGGTATCACGTTGCATGCGTGACGCAAGCCACGCAAAACAAGGAAGTAAATAGCTTGCCAAAGACGCCGACTTTGCCGATTATTCTTGTGAGGAGACGGAGAGGGTTGGTATGCTGCAGTTCCGGTAAGATTCTTCTCTGTTCTTCCATGTCTTTGAAACCAACGGTACCCCGCGCTGGGTCGGGTATGCTGCCAAGGATGCTCCAAGCGGATTCTCGCTGGTAACGAGTCTTGGGGCATGTTCTAGTCGCTTTTTCAGTCTGAATCTCCCTGTTGGAAGAGACGTGACTTTGTCGTCTCATTGCAGGGAGAAACCTGAGCCCAGGCACTATTGGGTATCGTACATCATTGAATAGAAGTTGGGGCTCTGACTATTTTCTACCCATTTAATGTGATGCATAACTGCATGGGCGTCTAAGAGGTATTAGACGCCCGTGGAACTTGGAATCATTATCGGTTCAACTGAACCCGTTATCCTTTTGACTCCTGAACTGTCTGAGAAGTCTTCAAATTGTTTTGTACTTTATATCATCCCTACACAGGAGAAACAAGATAGGGGGTTCAAGCCAGAGGGAGTGTTGTGCCTACAGGAATGAAAACAAACAGTATTTGGTATGCATAAGAATTGTTTGTACGGGAGTTCAGCCCACATAGGAATGTGAATTATAAGTTATTTATTGTGTCTTGATCAGCAGTTGGTTACAACACCCTGGCATCGCCCAGAGTCTCTTCTCCTAGATTTCAGGTCCAACGTATTTTCCTTTACAGGTAGGGGTGACACCGTAATGTATAAGAAAGGAAAGAAAGTGGTTGATACTCATTTAAGGGGGTACAGGGGTGTATTCTAACTGGCTGTTCTCGTTTCAGATCTCCCTCCCGCTGTCCCCTTCCTTTCCTTCCCCTGCAGGACTGTCCTAGTCGCCTGTGTTTATACTTCAGGCTCTGGGTGAGTTGGGGAGGTTATAGGTCATTCAATACAGCCCCGAAGAGTTGAGAAGACTGAGCCTGACAGTAAATGTGTGATTTATGGTTTTACCTAATGTTTGTTATTGTTATGCTCCATCCTATGTAGCGCATGTGGTAGCAGCGAGGAAAGCGTAGATTAGTTGTGTTTTCTAATATTGACACTAATGTATGTGTTATCCGTTTTCTCATTGTTACTGTTATAGCTAAAATACATTTCTTTGCAATTTTTTAAATATTTTGTGAATTTGTTGTGTTTGGTATTACGTGTGTATAATTTGCGTTACCATAATGTTATTTTATGTTATGAACTAATAACCCACCCCAAAGACCTGACCAGAGAAGATGTAGCAGCGAGTGAATTGAAAGGTACATTTTTTTGTATGTATTGCGAAAATAGAATCCCATTGCAACTAACAATGTAGATAGTGTTTTTGCGATGCCTATATCACTAACAGGAGTAATAAAGACATAGCAACAAGAGAAGAGGAAGTTAAGTTTTGGTTTTGAACATTGGCTGTACTTTGTCTTTACTGTAATGTATTGACTATTTTATATCTCTGTATTGTATATGTGCACCTCTTTGTACGGAGTTGAGAAGACTGGACAGCATGCGACCAGAAAGGTACGCTTTAATATTTAATGTTGCTTCTATTTTATGTATTTCATCACATTCTATTGTATGTGTCCAGTCTTTCATAAGAAGGTGACAACAGAGGACAGCATGCAACTAGAAAGGTATAATTTGATATTGAATGTTGTCTGTAATTGATGTAGTTTATCTTTTTGCTTTATATATGTTTACCTGTTTCCTTACTGCTAGGAAGAAAGGATGGCATGGGAGCAGAAAGGTATGCTTCGATATTTAATGTTACCTCTACTTGATGTGTTCATTTCAGTGTATTATATATATTTGCATGAAAAAAACTATTATGTGCTATTATTTTTAATTGTTGTGTATTTTACTATACTTGGCATCTCTTTTGTACTGTTTGTTACTGACTGCTTGCAATTTAGGGGCCTGTCAAAGATTATTTATTTTTCTGATGCCTTACTTTGCTAAATGGAGTGAAAAACATGGTAACAGCAAGCTAATAGAAAGGTAAATAGCTAGTGTGTAATAAAGTTAGTGTACTTTCATGTGAATGTGGTTATATATTATTGTAACAATTTATTTACGGTACTATGAAGATCCATCCCTCTATCTCTCCCTTCCACCCCTCCCATCCCTCTATCCCATCCCTCTATCCCTCCCTCACACCAGGGCTGGAACAGAGTGTTACCTTCCTTCCTTTCCCTTCCATGTGTTAGGTACGTAGCTTCAGGCTTGGGTATAAATCTTCAGGCTTAGGTATATAGCTTCAGGCTTAGGTATATAGCTTCAGGGTTAGGTATGTAGCTAATAAGTTAGGTATAACCCTATACCCATCCCTCAATCCCTCACTCCCTCCCTTCCATCTCTCCCACCAGGGCTGGAACAGAGTGTTACCTTCCCTCCTATCCATCCCTCCATCCCTCTATCTTCTGCAATTGTTGGTGTGTGCATGCTTTCGTAGAGGTAGTAATTTCTCTAATTCTGGTTCTTGCGATTTACTGCAAGGTATACATTTGTCTATAAATGTAATGACTTGTGGTAACTTTGCTATTCCATATAATGGTGCATTTTCAATCCATAATAATGCGTGTATATGTGGTGAAACTCTTTGTCGGAATTCAACCCTGTAAAAGAAGTCTTGTAATTTTCCAATAGGGTTTGTTCTGTCCATTATCACGCAGCTTACTAGAAAGTCAAAATGCCTTGCACTGGATCTTCATAGTTTATTTACATTTTGTTTCCCAGGACATTTCTTTAAATTGTTCTTCAGTGCAATCATGTAGATTTTGCACTCATAATATTATATTAAGTGTTGCCATTTAGTTTCTGGGGCAGATAAAGTGAGGAAAAATGTTGGTATTCCAAGTTGCCTTATCATTGCAAAGAGATCTTTTTTGCAGTGCTCTCAATATGGTGGTGAACTGCAAATAGTTTTTAATATTTTGTACCCTTCATTATATTTGTAGATGCTTTCCAAGTTATGTTTTGTCTTTGGCAGTAACACATTCACCATTGTTGAAAAATGTCATTAAATAAATATTTACTTTCCCTTTTATTTGTTTTAAGTGCAATTTTTTTAGTTTAAAGAAAATATTTGTAATAGATTTGGACACTCTTCTATCACACCTCCTTAATTCCCGTTGGCATATTGTACTATAATGTACAGGTACATATCTATCATTATTATTAGGTCTTCGAGGGCCAACAAATATGGTTGGAAAAGCTAAAAATGTTGAATCTTTGTCTTTATATAAACCTCTAGGTGTGTTATGTTCAGCAAGTGCTAAACATAATACATTGGGACTATTGGTTGTGATCGTTTCATTTATTAATAAAGTATCTAAATTTCCTGCTTGTATGTTGTCTGAAGAGCTTGTTGAATTATGATATTCAGATGTTTCACTGCAATAGTTTATTTCTTGTGGTATATATTACCAATCTGGATTAACTGTGACTCCATATTCTTTAAACATGTCACTGTTTGTTGCTAGCCATAGTGCTGCTCTTTTCACTATGTTTGGTCAAACATTTTCAAACTGGGTAAATGATTTGAAAGCCAACTTTCTTTTTAGTTTGATTGAAATTGTCATTTCATCAATGATTTGCCTTGGTAAAATTGTGACTGTTGTCATAACATCTGCAGGTACATTAACAACAGCCCCTGATGACTTTCGAGAGCCATGAGGTAATGTTCAAATTTGCGCAAATGGAATTTGTGGAGAAAGTCCTCATTCTTCTAAATTATGCAATTGTAATTGTATTGGTATATGTTCAAATTTCATTGCATTTATATATGAGCATGGTGGTATTTTATCTTTGCTAATGTCTATAGCAAGTGCTACATATATAGTTTGTTTTATTTAGACTAATGTTACATTGGATAAATCTTGGATTTTCAGCAAAACTGTTGGTATTTTTTAGTGAATGCTTATGCCATAATTGGTAGCAAATAGTACAAGGCGCAGTGAGCGATGTTAAAGTTACTTTTTTTGTATTTTTGTTACAGCTTTCTTTGTTAACTTTTTTCTATTGTAAATGTTATTGCTAAAGAAAACATATTGATTTAAGTATTTATTTATGCAGTATTTTAGTGTGTTGCAAATCTGCTCGGTAGTGATTGATAATTTTTTGCGTGTATTTAGCATAACTTTTAATGCTGATGTCATTGTTCTGATGCTTCACTTGACAGACCGGAGCTGAAAAGAAGAGGGTCCAGTGAGGAAAGAGAAAGGTAAGATTTTTTTTAACGTTGGCTGTACTTGTGTATTACCTATGTGAATACTGTTAATGTTAAATGGTTGATTTACAGTTTTATTGAATGTTTGTTATTGTTGTTATGCTCCATACCATGCACCGCACGTGGTAGCAGCGACCAAAGGGAAAGTAAATTGTGTTTGTGGTATTGACAGTACTTTATGTGTTATCCGTTTTCCTATTTTAAATGCTATAGTTAAAAGAATTCTTTGTCTTACATATTTAAAAATATTTTGGTATTTTAATACGTTGCAAATCTGTTTTGTTGTGTTTGGGATTACGCGTGTATGATTTACATGAAAAAAATGTTATGCTATGTTTGTGATGCCCTATAACATGGATTGGATATGATAAGACTGCGCCCTTGGGGATATAAAAGTGAAAAATGTATTATGTAGATTTTTTTGTGTTAACTAGGTTTCTATTGTAAATGTTATTGTTTGAAAAAAATATTTGATGTAACTATTTGTTAAAAATGTTTTTTTATTTTGTTTCGAATGTGCTATGTATTGTTAATGCGTTTGTGTACTTGACGGTACCTGCTAATGTTTATGGTATTTTGTGAATCTTTTCTTTACTGCGTGGGCGTCACAAGACGGAACAGCAAGGTAAGTAATAACATAATATTGTATTCTATTTTTGCATTACTTTGTGTTTATATTTTTTGTAAAGTAAATATTTGTGTTTAAATAGTTATTTGGCAACTATTTATTAATAATGCATATATTACTATGTTGCAAATCTGCTGTGTAATGTTTCATAATGCGCACGTGTATTGTACAGGGATTTCCAATGTTTATGCTAATTTTGTGATGCCCCACCTCCGTAACCGGTCGCTAGTAAGAAGGCGCAGCGAGCGAAGCAAAAGGTAAGTTTTGTTTTCTTTTGTTGTTACAACTTTTTGTGTTAACTGTTTTTCCTATTGTAAATGTTATGGCTAGAGAAAACCTATCGATTCTATTATTTATGTAGTATTTTAGTGTTGCGAATCTGCTGGATAGTATTTGATAATACGCGTATGTTATTTAGCATAACTATTAATGCCGATGTCGTTGTTCTGATGCTTCATTTGACAGACCGTAGCTGAAAAAGAGGGAGCAGCGAGGAAAGAGAAAGGTAAGATGTATTATTTTACGTTGCCATTATTTATGTATATTGTATGTGAATATTCTTAATGTAAATGTCAGGATTCCTGTCTTCCGCTGATCACTGTAAGCAACTCTGCGTCACGACGAAGGCAGCCGCGCAAGCAGAGAACTAAAATTCCCAGCATGCCAGGTATCAAGTTGCGTGCGTGACGCAAGCCAGGCAAAACAAGGAAGTAAATAGCTTGCCAAAGACGCCGACTTTGCCGATTATTCTTGTGAGGAGATGGAGAGGGTTGGTATGCTGCAGTTCCGGTAAGATTCTTCTCTGTTCTTCCATGTCTTTGAAACCAACAGTACCCCGCTCTGGGTCGGGTATGCTGCCACGGATGCTCCAAGCGGAGTCTCGCTGGTAATGAGTCTTGGGGCATGTTCTAGTCGCTTTCTCAGTCCGAATCTCCCTGTTGGAAGAGACGTGACTTTGTCGTCTCATGCAGGGAGAAACCTGAGCCCAGGCACTATTGGGTATCGTACATCATTGAATAGAAGTCAGGGCTCTGACTATTTTCTACCCATTTACTGTGATGCATAACTGCATGGATGTCTAAGAGGTATTAGACGCCTGTGGAACTTGGAATCATTATCGGTTCAACTGAACCCGTTATCCTTTTGACTCCTGAACTGTCTGAGAAGTCTTCACATTGTTTTGTACTTTATATCATCCCTACACAGGAGAAACGAGATAGGGGGTTCAAGCCAGAGGGAGTGTTGTGCCTACAGGAATGAAAACAAACAGTGTTTGGTATGCATAAGAATTGTTTGTACGGGAGTTCAGCCCACATAGGAATGTGAATTATAAGTTATTTATTGTGTCTTGATCAGCAGTTGGTTACAACACCCTGGCATCGCCCGAGTCTCTTCTCCTAGATTTCCGGTCCAAAGTATTTTCCTTTACAGGTAGGGGAGACACTGTAATATATAAGAAAGAAAGGAAAGAAAGTGGGAGATACTCATTTAAGGGGGTTCGGGGGTGTATTCTAACTGGCTGCTGTTCTCGTTTCAGATCTCCCTTTCCCGCTGTCCCCTTCCTTTCCTTCCCCTGCAGGACTGTCCTAGTTGCCTGTGTTTATACTTCAGGCTCTGGGTGAGTTGGGGAGGTTATAGGTCATTCAGCACAGCCCGAAGAGTTGAGAAGACTGAGCCTGACAGTAAATGTGTGATTTATGGTTTTACCTAATGTTTGTTATTGTTATGCTCCATCCTATGTAGTGCATGTGGTAGCAGCGAGGAAAGCGTAGATTAGTTGTGTTTTCTAATATTGACACTAATTTATGTGTTATCCGTTTTCTTATTGTTACGGTTATAGCTAAAATACATTTCTTTGCAATTTTTTTAAATATTCTGATATTTTGTGAATTTGTTGTGTTTGGTATTACGTTTGTATAATTTGCGTTACCATAATGTTATTTTATGTTATGAACTAATAACACACCCCAAAGACCTGACCGGAGAAGATGTAGCAGCGAGTGAAGTGAAAGGTACATTTTTTTGTATGTATTGCGAAAATAGAATCCCACTGCAACTAACAATGTAGATAGTGTTTTTGCGATGCCTATATCACTAACAGGAGTAATAAAGACATAGCAACAAGAGAAGAGGAAGTTAAGTTTTGGTTTTGAACATTGGCTGTACTTTGTCTTTACTGTAATGTATTGACTATTTTATATCTCTGTATTGTATATGTGCACCTCTTTGTACGGAGTTGAAAAGACTGGACAGCATGCGACCAGAAAGGTACGCTTTAATATTTAATGTTGCTTCTATTTTATGTATTTCATCACATTCTATTGTATGTGTCCAGTCTTTCATAAGGAGGTGACAACAGAGGACAGCATGCAACTAGAAAGGTATAATTTGATATTGAATGTTGTCTGTAATTGATGTAGTTTATCTTTTTGCTTTATATATGTTTACCTGTTTCCTTACTGCTAGGAAGAAAGGATGGCATGGAAGCAGAAAGGTATGCTTCGATATTTAATGTTAACTCTACTTGATGTGTTCATTTCAGTGTATTATATATATTTGCATGAAAAAAACTTATGTGCTATTATTTTTAAGTGTTGTGTATTTTACTATACTTGGCATCTCTTTTGTACTGTTTGTTACTAACTGCTTGCAATTTAGGGGCCTGTCAAAGATTATTTATTTTTCTGATGCCTTACTTTGTTGAATGGAGTGAAAAACATGGAGCAGCAAGCTAATAGAAAGGTAAATAGCTAGTGTGTAATAAAGTTAGTGTACTTTTATGTGAATGTGGTTATATATTATTGTAACAATTTATTTACGGTACTATGAAGATCTATCCCTCTATCTCTCCCTTCCATCCCTCCCATCCCTCCCTTCCATCCCTCCCATCCCTCTATCCCTTTCTTCTATCCCTCTATCCCTCCCTTGCCTCCCTCACACCAGGGCTGGAACAGTGTTACCTTCCTTTCCCTTCCATCCCTCTATCTTCTGCAATTGTTGGTGTGTGCATGCTTTCGTAGAGGTAGTAATTTCTCTAATTCTGGTTCTTGCGATTTACTGCAAGGTATACATTTGTCTATAAATGTAATCACTTGTGGTAACTTTGCTATTCCATATAATGGTGCATTTTCAATCCATAATAATGCGTGTATATGTGGTGAAACTCTTTGTCGGAATTCAACCCTGTAAAAGAAGTCTTGTAATTTTCCAATAGGGTTTGTTTTGTCCATTATCACGCAGCTTACTAGAAAGTCAAAATGCCTTGCACAGGTAATTGGATCTTCAAGTATTTATTTACATTTTGTTTCCCAGGACATTTCTTTAAATTGTTCTTCAGTGCAATCATGTAGATTTTGCACTCATAATAATATATTAATTAAGTGTTGCCATTTAGTTTCTGGCTCAGATAAAGTGAGGAAAAATGTTGGTATTCCAAGTTGCCTTATCATTGCAAAGAGATCTTTTTTGCAGTGCTCTCAATATGGTGGTGAACTGCAAATAGTTTTTAATATTTTGTACCCTTCATTATATTTGTAGATTCTTTCTAAGTTATGTTTTGTTATTGGCAGTAATACATTCACCATTGTTGAAAAATTTCATAAAATAAATATTTACTTTCCCTTTTATTTGTTTTAAGTGCAATTTTTTTAGTTTAAAGAAAATATTTGTAATAGATTTGGACACTCTTCTATCACACCTCCTTAATTCCCGTTGGCATATTGTACTATAATGTACAGGTACATATCTATCATTATTATTAGGTCTTCGAGGGCCAACAAATATGGTTGGAAAAGCTAAAAATGTTGAATCTTTGTCTTTATATAAACCTCTAGGTGTGTTATGTTCAGCAAGTGCTAAACATAATACATTGGGACTATTGGTTGTGATCGTTTCATTTATTAATAAAGTATCTAAATTTCCTGCTTGTATGTTGTCTGAAGAGCTTGTTGAATTATGATATTCAGATGTTTCACTGCAATAGTTTATTTCTTGTGGTATATATTACCAATCTGGATTAACTGTGACTCCATATTCTTTAAACATGTCACTGTTTGTTGCTAGCCATAGTGCTGCTCTTTTCACTATGTTTGGTCAAACATTTTCAAACTGGGTAAATGATTTGAAAGCCAACTTTCTTTTTAGTTTGATTGAAATTGTCATTTCATCAATGATTTGCCTTGGTAAAATTGTGACTGTTGTCATAACATCTGCAGGTACATTAACAACAGCCCCTGATGACTTTCGAGAGCCATGAGGTAATGTTCAAATTTGCGCAAATGGAATTTGTGGAGAAAGTCCTCATTCTTCTAAATTATGCAATTGTAATTGTATTGGTATATGTTCAAATTTCATTGCATTTATATATGAGCATGGTGGTATTTTATCTTTGCTAATGTCTATAGCAAGTGCTACATATATAGTTTGTTTTATTTAGACTAATGTTACATTGGATAAATCTTGGATTTTCAGCAAAACTGTTGGTATTTTTTAGTGAATGCTTATGCCATAATTGGTAGCAAATAGTACAAGGCGCAGTGAGCGATGTTAAAGTTACTTTTTTTGTATTTTTGTTACAGCTTTCTTTGTTAACTTTTTTCTATTGTAAATGTTATTGCTAAAGAAAACATATTGATTTAAGTATTTATTTATGCAGTATTTTAGTGTGTTGCAAATCTGCTCGGTAGTGATTGATAATTTTTTGCGTGTATTTAGCATAACTTTTAATGCTGATGTCATTGTTCTGATGCTTCACTTGACAGACCGGAGCTGAAAAGAAGAGGGTCCAGTGAGGAAAGAGAAAGGTAAGATTTTTTTTAACGTTGGCTGTACTTGTGTATTACCTATGTGAATACTGTTAATGTTAAATGGTTGATTTACAGTTTTATTGAATGTTTGTTATTGTTGTTATGCTCCATACCATGCACCGCACGTGGTAGCAGCGACCAAAGGGAAAGTAAATTGTGTTTGTGGTATTGACAGTACTTTATGTGTTATCCGTTTTCCTATTTTAAATGCTATAGTTAAAAGAATTCTTTGTCTTACATATTTAAAAATATTTTGGTATTTTAATACGTTGCAAATCTGTTTTGTTGTGTTTGGGATTACGCGTGTATGATTTACATGAAAAAAATGTTATGCTATGTTTGTGATGCCCTATAACATGGATTGGATATGATAAGACTGCGCCCTTGGGGATATAAAAGTGAAAAATGTATTATGTAGATTTTTTTGTGTTAACTAGGTTTCTATTGTAAATGTTATTGTTTGAAAAAAATATTTGATGTAACTATTTGTTAAAAATGTTTTTTTATTTTGTTTCGAATGTGCTATGTATTGTTAATGCGTTTGTGTACTTGACGGTACCTGCTAATGTTTATGGTATTTTGTGAATCTTTTCTTTACTGCGTGGGCGTCACAAGACGGAACAGCAAGGTAAGTAATAACATAATATTGTATTCTATTTTTGCATTACTTTGTGTTTATATTTTTTGTAAAGTAAATATTTGTGTTTAAATAGTTATTTGGCAACTATTTATTATTAATGCATATATTACTATGTTGCAAATCTGCTGTGTATTGTTTCATAATGCGCACGTGTATTGTACAGGGATTTCCAATGTTTATGCTAATTTTGTGATGCCCCACCTCCGTAACCGGTCGCTAGTGAGAAGGCGCAGCGAGCGAAGCAAAAGGTAAGTTTTGTTTTCTTTTGTTGTTACAACTTTTTGTGTTAACTGTTTTTCCTATTGTAAATGTTATGGCTAGAGAAAACCTATCGTTTCTATTATTTATGTAGTATTTTAGTGTTGCGAATCTGCTGGATAGTATTTGATAATACGCGTATGTTATTTAGCATAACTATTAATGCCGATGTCGTTGTTCTGATGCTTCATTTGACAGACCGTAGCTGAAAAAGAGGGAGCAGCGAGGAAAGAGAAAGGTAAGATGTATTATTTTACGTTGCCATTATTTATGTATATTGTATGTGAATATTCTTAATGTAAATGTCAGGATTCCTGTCTTCCGCTGATCACTGTAAGCAACTCTGCGTCACGACGAAGGCAGCCGCGCAAGCAGAGAACTAAAATTCCCAGCATGCCAGGTATCAAGTTGCGTGCGTGACGCAAGCCACGCAAAACAAGGAAGTAAATAGCTTGCCAAAGACGCCGACTTTGCCGATTATTCTTGTGAGGAGACGGAGAGGGTTGGTATGCTGCAGTTCCGGTAAGATTCTTCTCTGTTCTTCCATGTCTTTGAAACCAACAGTACCCCGCTCTGGGTCGGGTATGCTGCCACGGATGCTCCAAGCGGAGTCTCGCTGGTAATGAGTCTTGGGGCATGTTCTAGTCGCTTTCTCAGTCCGAATCTCCCTGTTGGAAGAGACGTGACTTTGTCGTCTCATGCAGGGAGAAACCTGAGCCCAGGCACTATTGGGTATCGTACATCATTGAATAGAAGTCAGGGCTCTGACTATTTTCTACCCATTTACTGTGATGCATAACTGCATGGACGTCTAAGAGGTATTAGACGCCTGTGGAACTTGGAATCATTATCGGTTCAACTGAACCCGTTATCCTTTTGACTCCTGAACTGTCTGAGAAGTCTTCACATTGTTTTGTACTTTATATCATCCCTACACAGGAGAAACGAGATAGGGGGTTCAAGCCAGAGGGAGTGTTGTGCCTACAGGAATGAAAACAAACAGTGTTTGGTATGCATAAGAATTGTTTGTACGGGAGTTCAGCCCACATAGGAATGTGAATTATAAGTTATTTATTGTGTCTTGATCAGCAGTTGGTTACAACACCCTGGCATCGCCCGAGTCTCTTCTCCTAGATTTCCGGTCCAACGTATTTTCCTTTACAGGTAGGGGAGACACTGTAATATATAAGAAAGAAAGGAAAGAAAGTGGGAGATACTCATTTAAGGGGGTTCGGGGGTGTATTCTAACTGGCTGCTGTTCTCGTTTCAGATCTCCCTTTCCCGCTGTCCCCTTCCTTTCCTTCCCCTGCAGGACTGTCCTAGTTGCCTGTGTTTATACTTCAGGCTCTGGGTGAGTTGGGGAGGTTATAGGTCATTCAGCACAGCCCGAAGAGTTGAGAAGACTGAGCCTGACAGTAAATGTGTGATTTATGGTTTTACCTAATGTTTGTTATTGTTATGCTCCATCCTATGTAGTGCATGTGGTAGCAGCGAGGAAAGCGTAGATTAGTTGTGTTTTCTAATATTGACACTAATTTATGTGTTATCCGTTTTCTTATTGTTACGGTTATAGCTAAAATACATTTCTTTGCAATTTTTTAAAATATTTTGATATTTTGTGAATTTGTTGTGTTTGGTATTACGTGTGTATAATTTGCGTTACCATAATGTTATTTTATGTTATGAACTAATAACACACCCCAAAGACCTGACCGGAGAAGATGTAGCAGCGAGTGAAGTGAAAGGTACATTTTTTTGTATGTATTGCGAAAATAGAATCCCACTGCAACTAACAATGTAGATAGTGTTTTTGCGATGCCTATATCACTAACAGGAGTAATAAAGACATAGCAACAAGAGAAGAGGAAGTTAAGTTTTGGTTTTGAACATTGGCTGTACTTTGTCTTTACTGTAATGTATTGACTATTTTATATCTCTGTATTGTATATGTGCACCTCTTTGTACGGAGTTGAAAAGACTGGACAGCATGCGACCAGAAAGGTACGCTTTAATATTTAATGTTGCTTCTATTTTATGTATTTCATCACATTCTATTGTATGTGTCCAGTCTTTCATAAGGAGGTGACAACAGAGGACAGCATGCAACTAGAAAGGTATAATTTGATATTGAATGTTGTCTGTAATTGATGTAGTTTATCTTTTTGCTTTATATATGTTTACCTGTTTCCTTACTGCTAGGAAGAAAGGATGGCATGGAAGCAGAAAGGTATGCTTCGATATTTAATGTTAACTCTACTTGATGTGTTCATTTCAGTGTATTATATATATTTGCATGAAAGAAACTTATGTGCTATTATTTTTAAGTGTTGTGTATTTTACTATACTTGGCATCTCTTTTGTACTGTTTGTTACTAACTGCTTGCAATTTAGGGGCCTGTCAAAGATTATTTATTTTTCTGATGCCTTACTTTGTTGAATGGAGTGAAAAACATGGAGCAGCAAGCTAATAGAAAGGTAAATAGCTAGTGTGTAATAAAGTTAGTGTACTTTTATGTGAATGTGGTTATATATTATTGTAACAATTTATTTACGGTACTATGAAGATCTATCCCTCTATCTCTCCCTTCCATCCCTCCCATCCCTCCCTTCCATCCCTCCCATCCCTCTATCCCTTTCTTCTATCCCTCTATCCTTCCCTTGCCTCCCTGACACCAGGGCTGGAACAGTGTTACCTTCCTTTCCCTTCCATCCCTCTATCTTCTGCAATTGTTGGTGTGTGCATGCTTTCGTAGAGGTAGTAATTTCTCTAATTCTGGTTCTTGCGATTTACTGCAAGGTATACATTTGTCTATAAATGTAATGACTTGTGGTAACTTTGCTATTCCATATAATGGTGCATTTTCAATCCATAATAATGCGTGTATATGTGGTGAAACTCTTTGTCGGAATTCAACCCTGTAAAAGAAGTCTTGTAATTTTCCAATAGGGTTTGTTTTGTCCATTATCACGCAGCTTACTAGAAAGTCAAAATGCCTTGCACAGGTAATTGGATCTTCAAGTATTTATTTACATTTTGTTTCCCAGGACATTTCTTTAAATTGTTCTTCAGTGCAATCATGTAGATTTTGCACTCATAATAATATATTAATTAAGTGTTGCCATTTAGTTTCTGGCTCAGATAAAGTGAGGAAAAATGTTGGTATTCCAAGTTGCCTTATCATTGCAAAGAGATCTTTTTTGCAGTGCTCTCAATATGGTGGTGAACTGCAAATAGTTTTTAATATTTTGTACCCTTCATTATATTTGTAGATTCTTTCTAAGTTATGTTTTGTCATTGGCAGTAATACATTCACCATTGTTGAAAAATTTCATAAAATAAATATTTACTTTCCCTTTTATTTGTTTTAAGTGCAATTTTTTTAGTTTAAAGAAAATATTTATAATAGATTTGGAAACTCTTCTATCATACCTCCTTAATTCCCGTTGGCATGTTGTACTATAATGTACAGGTACATGTCTATCATTATTATTAGGTCTTCGAGGGCCAGCAAATATGGTTGGAAAAGCTAAAAATGTTGAATCTTTGTCTTCATATAAACCTCTAGGTGTGTTATGTTCAGCAGGTGCTAAACATAATACATTGGGACTATCGGTTGTGATCGTTTCATTTATTAATAAAGTATCTAAATTTCCTGCTTGTATGTCTGAGGAGCTTGTTGAATTATGATCTTCAGATGTTTCACTGCAATAGTTTATTTCTTGTGGTATATATTACCAATCTGGATTAACTGTGACTCCATATTCTTTAAACATGTCACTGTTTGTTGCTAGCCATAGTGCTGCTCTTTTCACTATGTTTGGTCTAACATTTTCAAACTGGGTAAATGATTTGAAAGCTAACTTTCTTTTTAGTTTGATTGGAATTGTCATTTCATCATTGATTTGCCTTGGTAAAATTGTGACTGTTGTCATAACATCTGCAGGTACATTAACAACAGCCCCTGATGACTTTCGAGAGCCATGAGGTAATGTTCAAATTTGCGCAAAAGGAATTTGAGGAGAAAGTCCTCTTTCTTCTAAATTATGCAATTGTATTGGTATATGTTCAAATTTCATTGCATTTATATATGAGCATGGTGGTATTTGATCTTTGCTAATGTCTATAGCAAGTGCTACATATATAGTTTGTTTTATTTAGACTACTGTTACATTGGATAAATGTTGGATTTTCAGCAAAACTGTTGGTATTTTTTAGTGAACGTTTATGCCATAATTGGTAGCAAATAGTACAAGGCGCAGCGAGCGATGTAAAAGGTACTTTTTTTGTTTTTTTTGTTACAGCTTTTTTTGTTAACTGTTTCTATTGTAAATGTTATTGCTAAAGAAAACATTGATCTAAGTATTTATTTATGCAGTATTTTAGTGTGTTGCGAATCTGCTCGTTAGTGATTGATAATTTTCGCGTATTATTTAGCATTGCTTTTAATGCTGATGTCATTGTTCTGATGCTTCACTTGACAGACCGGAGCTGAAAAGAAGAGGGTCCAGTGAGGAAAGAGAAAGGTAAGATTTTTTTTAACGTTGGCTGTACTTGTGTATTACCTATGTGAATACTGTTAATGTTAATGGTTGATTTACAGTTTTATTGAATGTTTGTTATTGTTGTTATGCTCCATACCTTGCACCGCACATGGTAGCAGCGACCAAAGGGAAAATAAATTGTGTTTGTGGTATTGACAGTACTTTATGTGTTATCCGTTTTCCTATTTTAAATGCTATAGTTAAAAGAATTCTTTGTCTTACATATTTAAAAATATTTTGGTATTTTAATACGTTGCAAATCTGTTTTGTTGTGTTTGGGATTACGCGTGTATGATTTACATTAAAAAAAATGTTATGCTATGTTTGTGATGCCCTATAACATGGATTGGATGTGATAAGACTGCGCCCTTGGGGATATAAAAGTTAAAAATGTATTATGTAGATTTCTTTGTGTTAACTAGGTTTGTATTGTAAATGTTATTGTTTGAAAAAATATTTGATGTAACGATTTGTTAAAAAAATTTTTTTATTTTGTTTCGATTGTGCTATGTATTGTTTGTTAATACGTTTGTGTACTTGACGGTACCTGCTAATGTTTATGGTATTTTGTGAATCTTTTCTTTACTGCGTGGACGTCAGAAGACGGAACAGCAAGGTAAGTAATAACATAATATTGTATTCTATTTTTGCATTACTTTGTGTTTATATTTTTTGTAAAGTAAATATTTGTCTTTAAATAGTTATTTGGCAACTATTAATAATGCATATATAACTATGTTGCAAATCTGCTGTGTAATGTTTCATAATGCGCACGTGTATTGTACAGGGATTTCCAATGTTTATGCTAATTTTGTGATGCCCCACCTCCGTAACTGGTCGCTAGAAAGAAGGCACAGCGAGCGAAGCAAAAGGTAAGTTTTGTTTTCTTTTGTTGTTACAACTTTTTGTGTTAACTGTTTTTCCTATTGTAAATGTTATGGCTAGAGAAAACCTATCGATTCTATTATTTATGTAGTATTTTAGTGTTGCGAATCTGCTGGATAGTATTTGATAATACGCGTATGTTATTTAGCATAACTATTAATGCCGATGTCATTGTTCTGATGCTTCATTTGACAGACCGTAGCTGAAAAGAAGAGGGAGCAGCGAGGAAAGAGAAAGGTAAGATGTATTTTTTACGTTGCCATTATTTATGTATATTGTATGTGAATATTCTTAATGTAAATGTCAGGATTCCTGTCTTCCGCTGATCACTGTAAGCAACTCTGCGTCACGAAGAAGGCAGCCGCGCAAGCAGAGAACTACAATTCCCAGCATGCTGGGTATCATGTTGCGTGCGTGACGCAAGCCACGCAAAACAAGGAAGTAAATAGCTTGCCAAAGACGCCGACTTTGCCGATTATACTTGTGAGGAGAAGGAGAGGGTTGGTATGCTGCAGTTCCGGTAAGATTCTTCTCTGTTCTTCCATGTCTTTGAAACCAACGGTACCCCGCTCTGGGTCGGGTATGCTGCCAAGGATGCTCTAAGCGTATTCTCGCTGGTAACGAGTCTTGGGGCATGTTCTAGTCGCTTTTTCAGTCTGAATCTCCCTGTTGGAAGAGACGTGACTTTGTCGTCTCATTGCAGGGAGAAACCTGAGCCCAGGCACTATTGGGTATCGTACATCATTGAATAGAAGTCGGGGCTCTGACTATTTTCTACCCATTTACTGTGATGCATAACTGCATGGGCGTCTAAGAGGTATTAGATGCCCGTGGAACTTGGAATCATTATCGGTACAACTGAACCCGTTATCCTTTTGACTCCTGAACTGTCTGAGAAGTCTTCAAATTGTTTTGTACTTTATATCATCCCTACACAGGAGAAACAAGATAGGGGTTCAAGCCAGAGGGAGTGTTGTGCCTACAGGAATGAAAACAAACAGTATTTGGTATGCATAAGAATTGTTTGTACGGGAGTTCAGCCCACATAGGAAAGTGAATTATAAGTTATTTATTGTGTCTTGATCAGCAGTTGGTTACAACACCCTGGCATCGCCCCGAGTCTCTTCTCCTAGATTTCAGGTCCAACGTATTTTCCTTTACAGGTAGGGGTGACACCGTAATGTATAAGAAAGGAAAGAAAGTGGTTGATACTCATTTAAGGGGGTACAGGGGTGTATTCTAACTGGCTGTTCTCGTTTCAGATCTCCCTCCCCGCTGTCCCCTTCCTTTCCTTCCCCTGCAGGACTGTCCTAGTCGCCTGTGTTTATACTTCAGGCTCTGGGTGAGTTGGGGAGGTTATAGGTCATTCAATACAGCCCCGAAGAGTTGAGAAGACTGAGCCTGACAGTAAATGTGTGATTTATGGTTTTACCTAATGTTTGTTATTGTTATTCTCCATCCTATGTAGTGCATGTGGTAGCAGCGAGGAAAGCGTAGATTAGTTGTGTTTTCTAATATTGACACTAATGTATGTTTTATCCGTTTTCTTATTGTTACTGTTATAGCTAAAATATATTTCTTTGCAATTTTTTCAATATTTTGTGAATTTGTTGTGTTTGGTATTACGTGTGTATAATTTGCGTTACCATAATGTTATTTTATGTTATGAACTAATAACCCACCCCAAAGACCTGACCGGAGAAGATGTAGCAGCGAGTGAATTGAAAGGTACATTTTTTTGTATGTATTGCGAAAATAGAATCCCATTGCAACTAACAATGTAGATAGTGTTTTTGCGATGCCTATATCACTAACAGGAGTAATAAAGACATAGCAACAAGAGAAGAGGAAGTTAAGTTTTGGTTTTGAACATTGGCTGTACTTTGTCTTTACTGTAATGTATTGACTATTTTATATCTCTGTATTGTATATGTGCACCTCTTTGTACGGAGTTGAGAAGACTGGACAGCATGCGACCAGAAAGGTACGCTTTAATATTTAATGTTGCTTCTATTTTATGTATTTCATCACATTCTATTGTATGTGTCCAGTCTTTCATAAGAAGGTGACAACAGAGGACAGCATGCAACTAGAAAGGTATAATTTGATATTGAATGTTGTCTGTAATTGATGTAGTTTATCTTTTTGCTTTATATATGTTTACCTGTTTCCTTACTGCTAGGAAGAAAGGATGGCATGGGAGCAGAAAGGTATGCTTCGATATTTAATGTTACCTCTACTTGATGTGTTCATTTCAGTGTATTATATATATTTGCATGAAAAAAACTATTATGTGCTATTATTTTTAATTGTTGTGTATTTTACTATACTTGGCATCTCTTTTGTACTGTTTGTTACTGACTGCTTGCAATTTAGGGGCCTGTCAAAGATTATTTATTTTTCTGATGCCTTACGTTGCTGAATGGAGTGAAAAACATGGTAACAGCAAGCTAATAGAAAGGTAAATAGCTAGTGTGTAATAAAGTTAGTATACTTTCATGTGAATGTGGTTATATATTATTGTAACAATTTATTTACGGTACTATGAAGATCCATCCCTCTATCTCTCCCTTCCACCCCTCCCATCCCTCTATCCCATCCCTCTATCCCTCCCTCACACCAGGGCTGGAACAGAGTGTTACCGTCCTTCCTTCCTTTCCCTTCCATGTGTTAGGTACTTAGCTTCAGGCTTGGGTATAAATATTCAGGCTTAGGTATAAATCTTCAGGCTTAGGTATATAGCTTCAGGCTTAGGTATATAGCTTCAGGGTTAGGTATGTAGCTAATAAGTTAGGTATAACCCTATACCCATCCCTCAATCCCTCACTCCCTCCCTTCCATCTCTCCCACCAGGGCTGGAACAGAGTGTTACCTTCCCTCCTATCCATCCCTCTATCTTCTGCAATTGTTGGTGTGTGCATGCTTTCGTAGAGGTAGTAATTTCTCTAATTCTGGTTCTTGCGATTTACTGCAAGGTATACATTTGTCTATAAATGTAATGACTTGTGGTAACTTTGCTATTCCATATAATGGTGCATTTTCAATCCATAATAATGCGTGTATATGTGGTGAAACTCTTTGTCGGAATTCAACCCTGTAAAAGAAGTCTTGTAATTTTCCAATAGGGTTTGTTCTGTCCATTATCACGCAGCTTACTAGAAAGTCAAAATGCCTTGCACTGGATCTTCAAGTGTTTATTTACATTTTGTTTCCCAGGACATTTCTTTAAATTGTTCTTCAGTGCAATCATGTAGATTTTGCACTCATAATATTATATTAAGTGTTGCCATTTAGTTTCTGGGGCAGATAAAGTGAGGAAAAATGTTGGTATTCCAAGTTGCCTTATCATTGCAAAGAGATCTTTTTTGCAGTGCTCTCAATATGGTGGTGAACTGCAAATAGTTTTTAATATTTTGTACCCTTCATTATATTTGTAGATGCTTTCCAAGTTATGTTTTGTCTTTGGCAGTAACACATTCACCATTGTTGAAAAATGTCATTAAATAAATATTTACTTTCCCTTTTATTTGTTTTAAGTGCAATTTTTTTAGTTTAAAGAAAATATTTGTAATAGATTTGGACACTCTTCTATCACACCTCCTTAATTCCCGTTGGCATATTGTACTATAATGTACAGGTACATATCTATCATTATTATTAGGTCTTCGAGGGCCAACAAATATGGTTGGAAAAGCTAAAAATGTTGAATCTTTGTCTTCATATAAACCTCTAGGTGTGTTATGTTCAGCAAGTGCTAAACATAATACATTGGGACTATTGGTTGTGATCGTTTCATTTATTAATAAAGTATCTAAATTTCCTGCTTGTATGTTGTCTGAAGAGCTTGTTGAATTATGATATTCAGATGTTTCACTGCAATAGTTTATTTCTTGTGGTATATATTACCAATCTGGATTAACTGTGACTCCATATTCTTTAAACATGTCACTGTTTGTTGCTAGCCATAGTGCTGCTCTTTTCACTATGTTTGGTCAAACATTTTCAAACTGGGTAAATGATTTGAAAGCCAACTTTCTTTTTAGTTTGATTGAAATTGTCATTTCATCAATGATTTGCCTTGGTAAAATTGTGACTGTTGTCATAACATCTGCAGGTACATTAACAACAGCCCCTGATGACTTTCGAGAGCCATGAGGTAATGTTCAAATTTGCGCAAATGGAATTTGTGGAGAAAGTCCTCATTCTTCTAAATTATGCAATTGTAATTGTATTGGTATATGTTCAAATTTCATTGCATTTATATATGAGCATGGTGGTATTTTATCTTTGCTAATGTCTATAGCAAGTGCTACATATATAGTTTGTTTTATTTAGACTAATGTTACATTGGATAAATCTTGGATTTTCAGCAAAACTGTTGGTATTTTTTAGTGAATGCTTATGCCATAATTGGTAGCAAATAGTACAAGGCGCAGTGAGCGATGTTAAAGTTACTTTTTTTGTATTTTTGTTACAGCTTTCTTTGTTAACTTTTTTCTATTGTAAATGTTATTGCTAAAGAAAACATATTGATTTAAGTATTTATTTATGCAGTATTTTAGTGTGTTGCAAATCTGCTCGGTAGTGATTGATAATTTTTTGCGTGTATTTAGCATAACTTTTAATGCTGATGTCATTGTTCTGATGCTTCACTTGACAGACCGGAGCTGAAAAGAAGAGGGTCCAGTGAGGAAAGAGAAAGGTAAGATTTTTTTTAACGTTGGCTGTACTTGTGTATTACCTATGTGAATACTGTTAATGTTAAATGGTTGATTTACAGTTTTATTGAATGTTTGTTATTGTTGTTATGCTCCATACCATGCACCGCACGTGGTAGCAGCGACCAAAGGGAAAGTAAATTGTGTTTGTGGTATTGACAGTACTTTATGTGTTATCCGTTTTCCTATTTTAAATGCTATAGTTAAAAGAATTCTTTGTCTTACATATTTAAAAATATTTTGGTATTTTAATACGTTGCAAATCTGTTTTATTGTGTTTGGGATTACACGTGTATGATTTACATGAAATAAATGTTATGCTATGTTTGTGATGCCCTATAACATGGATTGGATATGATAAGACTGCGCCCTTGGGGATATAAAAGTGAAAAATGTATTATGTAGATTTTTTTGTGTTAACTAGGTTTCTATTGTAAATGTTATTGTTTGAAAAAAATATTTGATGTAACTATTTGTTAAAAATGTTTTTTTATTTTGTTTCGAATGTGCTATGTATTGTTAATGCGTTTGTGTACTTGACGGTACCTGCTAATGTTTATGGTATTTTGTGAATCTTTTCTTTACTGCGTGGGCGTCACAAGACGGAACAGCAAGGTAAGTAATAACATAATATTGTATTCTATTTTTGCATTACTTTGTGTTTATATTTTTTGTAAAGTAAATATTTGTGTTTAAATAGTTATTTGGCAACTATTTATTAATAATGCATATATTACTATGTTGCAAATCTGCTGTGTATTGTTTCATAATGCGCACGTGTATTGTACAGGGATTTCCAATGTTTATGCTAATTTTGTGATGCCCCACCTCCGTAACCGGTCGCTAGTAAGAAGGCGCAGCGAGCGAAGCAAAAGGTAAGTTTTGTTTTCTTTTGTTGTTACAACTTTTTGTGTTAACTGTTTTTCCTATTGTAAATGTTATGGCTAGAGAAAACCTATCGATTCTATTATTTATGTAGTATTTTAGTGTTGCGAATCTGCTGGATAGTATTTGATAATACGCGTATGTTATTTAGCATAACTATTAATGCCGATGTCGTTGTTCTGATGCTTCATTTGACAGACCGTAGCTGAAAAAGAGGGAGCAGCGAGGAAAGAGAAAGGTAAGATGTATTATTTTACGTTGCCATTATTTATGTATATTGTATGTGAATATTCTTAATGTAAATGTCAGGATTCCTGTCTTCCGCTGATCACTGTAAGCAACTCTGCGTCACGACGAAGGCAGCCGCGCAAGCAGAGAACTAGAATTCCCAGCATGCCAGGTATCAAGTTGCGTGCGTGACGCAAGCCACGCAAAACAAGGAAGTAAATAGCTTGCCAAAGACGCCGACTTTGCCGATTATTCTTGTGAGGAGACGGAGAGGGTTGGTATGCTGCAGTTCCGGTAAGATTCTTCTCTGTTCTTCCATGTCTTTGAAACCAACAGTACCCCGCTCTGGGTCGGGTATGCTGCCACGGATGCTCCAAGCGGAGTCTCGCTGGTAATGAGTCTTGGGGCATGTTCTAGTCGCTTTCTCAGTCCGAATCTCCCTGTTGGAAGAGACGTGACTTTGTCGTATCATGCAGGGAGAAACCTGAGCCCAGGCACTATTGGGTATCGTACATCATTGAATAGAAGTCAGGGCTCTGACTATTTTCTACCCATTTACTGTGATGCATAACTGCATGGACGTCTAAGAGGTATTAGACGCCTGTGGAACTTGGAATCATTATCGGTTCAACTGAACCCGTTATCCTTTTGACTCCTGAACTGTCTGAGAAGTCTTCACATTGTTTTGTACTTTATATCATCCCTACACAGGAGAAACGAGATAGGGGGTTCAAGCCAGAGGGAGTGTTGTGCCTACAGGAATGAAAACAAACAGTGTTTGGTATGCATAAGAATTGTTTGTACGGGAGTTCAGCCCACATAGGAATGTGAATTATAAGTTATTTATTGTGTCTTGATCAGCAGTTGGTTACAACACCCTGGCATCGCCCGAGTCTCTTCTCCTAGATTTCCGGTCCAACGTATTTTCCTTTACAGGTAGGGGAGACACTGTAATATATAAGAAAGAAAAGAAAGAAAGTGGGAGATACTCATTTAAGGGGGTTCGGGGGTGTATTCTAACTGGCTGCTGTTCTCGTTTCAGATCTCCCTTTCCCGATGTCCCCTTCCTTTCCTTCCCCTGCAGGACTGTCCTAGTTGCCTGTGTTTATACTTCAGGCTCTGGGTGAGTTGGGGAGGTTATAGGTCATTCAGCACAGCCCGAAGAGTTGAGAAGACTGAGCCTGACAGTAAATGTGTGATTTATGGTTTTACCTAATGTTTGTTATTGTTATGCTCCATCCTATGTAGTGCATGTGGTAGCAGCGAGGAAAGCGTAGATTAGTTGTGTTTTCTAATATTGACACTAATTTATGTGTTATCCGTTTTCTTATTGTTACGGTTATAGCTAAAATACATTTCTTTGCAATTTTTTTAAATATTTTGATATTTTGTGAATTTGTTGTGTTTGGTATTACGTGTGTATAATTTGCGTTACCATAATGTTATTTTATGTTATGAACTAATAACACACCCCAAAGACCTGACCGGAGAAGATGTAGCAGCGAGTGAAGTGAAAGGTACATTTTTTTGTATGTATTGCGAAAATAGAATCCCACTGCACCTAACAATGTAGATAGTGTTTTTAAGATGCCTATATCACTAACAGGAGTAATAAAGACATAGCAACAAGAGAAGAGGAAGTTAAGTTTTGGTTTTGAACATTGGCTGTACTTTGTCTTTACTGTAATGTATTGACTATTTTATATCTCTGTATTGTATATGTGCACCTCTTTGTAGGGAGTTGAAAAGACTGGACAGCATGCGACCAGAAAGGTACGCTTTAATATTTAATGTTGCTTCTATTTTATGTATTTCATCACATTCTATTGTATGTGTCCAGTCTTTCATAAGGAGGTGACAACAGAGGACAGCATGCAACTAGAAAGGTATAATTTGATATTGAATGTTGTCTGTAATCGATGTAGTTTATCTTTTTGCTTTATATATGTTTACCTGTTTCCTTACTGCTAGGAAGAAAGGATGGCATGGAAGCAGAAAGGTATGCTTCGATATTTAATGTTAACTCTACTTGATGTGTTCATTTCAGTGTATTATATATATTTGCATGAAAAAAACTTATGTGCTATTATTTTTAAGTGTTGTGTATTTTACTATACTTGGCATCTCTTTTGTACTGTTTGTTACTAACTGCTTGCAATTTAGGGGCCTGTCAAAGATTATTTATTTTTCTGATGCCTTACTTTGTTGAATGGAGTGAAAAACATGGAGCAGCAAGCTAATAGAAAGGTAAATAGCTAGTGTGTAATAAAGTTAGTGTACTTTTATGTGAATGTGGTTATATATTATTGTAACAATTTATTTACGGTACTATGAAGATCTATCCCTCTATCTCTCCCTTCCATCCCTCCCATCCCTCCCTTCCATCCCTCCCATCCCTCTATCCCTTTCTTCTATCCCTCTATCCCTCCCTTGCCTCCCTCACACCAGGGCTGGAACAGTGTTACCTTCCTTTCCCTTCCATCCCTCTATCTTCTGCAATTGTTGGTGTGTGCATGCTTTCGTAGAGGTAGTAATTTCTCTAATTCTGGTTCTTGCGATTTACTGCAAGGTATACATTTGTCTATAAATGTAATGACTTGTGGTAACTTTGCTATTCCATATAATGGTGCATTTTCAATCCATAATAATGCGTGTATATGTGGTGAAACTCTTTGTCGGATTTGTCGGAATTCAACCCTGTAAAAGAAGTCTTGTAATTTTCCAATAGGGTTTGTTTTGTCCATTATCACGCAGCTTACTAGAAAGTCAAAATGCCTTGCACAGGTAATTGGATCTTCAAGTATTTATTTACATTTTGTTTCCCAGGACATTTCTTTAAATTGTTCTTCAGTGCAATCATGTAGATTTTTCACTCATAATAATATATTAATTAAGTGTTGCCATTTAGTTTCTGGCTCAGATAAAGTGAGGAAAAATGTTGGTATTCCAAGTTGCCTTATCATTGCAAAGAGATCTTTTTTGCAGTGCTCTCAATATGGTGGTGAACTGCAAATAGTTTTTAATATTTTGTACCCTTCATTATATTTGTAGATTCTTTCTAAGTTATGTTTTGTCATTGGCAGTAATACATTCACCATTGTTGAAAAATTTCATAAAATAAATATTTACTTTCCCTTTTATTTGTTTTAAGTGCAATTTTTTTAGTTTAAAGAAAATATTTATAATAGATTTGGAAACTCTTCTATCATACCTCCTTAATTCCCGTTGGCATGTTGTACTATAATGTACAGGTACATGTCTATCATTTTTATTAGGTCTTCGAGGGCCAGCAAATATGGTTGGAAAAGCTAAAAATGTTGAATCTTTGTCTTCATATAAACCTCTAGGTGTGTTATGTTCAGCAGGTGCTAAACATAATACATTGGGACTATCGGTTGTGATCGTTTCATTTATTAATAAAGTATCTAAATTTCCTGCTTGTATGTCTGAGGAGCTTGTTGAATTATGATCTTCAGATGTTTCACTGCAATAGTTTATTTCTTGTGGTATATATTACCAATCTGGATTAACTGTGACTCCATATTCTTTAAACATGTCACTGTTTGTTGCTAGCCATAGTGCTGCTCTTTTCACTATGTTTGGTCTAACATTTTCAAACTGGGTAAATGATTTGAAAGCTAACTTTCTTTTTAGTTTGATTGGAATTGTCATTTCATCATTGATTTGCCTTGGTAAAATTGTGACTGTTGTCATAACATCTGCAGGTACATTAACAACAGCCCCTGATGACTTTCGAGAGCCATGAGGTAATGTTCAAATTTGCGCAAAAGGAATTTGAGGAGAAAGTCCTCTTTCTTCTAAATGATGCAATTGTATTGGTATATGTTCAAATTTCATTGCATTTATATATGAGCATGGTGGTATTTGATCTTTGCTAATGTCTATAGCAAGTGCTACATATATAGTTTGTTTTATTTAGACTACTGTTACATTGGATAAATGTTGGATTTTCAGCAAAACTGTTGGTATTTTTTAGTGAACGCTTATGCCATAATTGGTAGCAAATAGTACAAGGCGCAGCGAGCGATGTAAAAGGTACTTTTTTTGTTTTTTTTGTTACAGCTTTTTTTGTTAACTGTTTCTATTGTAAATGTTATTGCTAAAGAAAACATTGATCTAAGTATTTATTTATGCAGTATTTTAGTGTGTTGCGAATCTGCTCGTTAGTGATTGATAATTTTCGCGTATTATTTAGCATTGCTTTTAATGCTGATGTCATTGTTCTGATGCTTCACTTGACAGACCGGAGCTGAAAAGAAGAGGGTCCAGTGAGGAAAGAGAAAGGTAAGATTTTTTTTAACGTTGGCTGTACTTGTGTATTACCTATGTGAATACTGTTAATGTTAATGGTTGATTTACAGTTTTATTGAATGTTTGTTATTGTTGTTATGCTCCATACCATGCACCGCACATGGTAGCAGCGACCAAAGGGAAAATAAATTGTGTTTGTGGTATTGACAGTACTTTATGTGTTATCCGTTTTCCTATTTTAAATGCTATAGTTAAAAGAATTCTTTGTCTTACATATTTAAAAATATTTTGGTATTTTAATACGTTGCAAATCTGTTTTGTTGTGTTTGGGATTACGCGTGTATGATTTACATAAAAAAAATGTTATGCTATGTTTGTGATGCCCTATAACATGGATTGGATGTGATAAGACTGCGCCCTTGGGGATATAAAAGTTAAAAATGTATTATGTAGATTTCTTTGTGTTAACTAGGTTTGTATTGTAAATGTTATTGTTTGAAAAAATATTTGATGTAACGATTTGTTAAAAAAAATTTTTTATTTTGTTTCGAATGTGCTATGTATTGTTTGTTAATACGTTTGTGTACTTGACGGTACCTGCTAATGTTTATGGTATTTTGTGAATCTTTTCTTTACTGCGTGGACGTCAGAAGACGGAACAGCAAGGTAAGTAATAACATAATATTGTATTCTATTTTTGCATTACTTTGTGTTTATATTTTTTGTAAAGTAAATATTTGTGTTTAAATAGTTATTTGGCAACTATTAATAATGCATATATAACTATGTTGCAAATCTGCTGTGTAATGTTTCATAATGCGCACGTGTATTGTACAGGGATTTCCAATGTTTATGCTAATTTTGTGATGCCCCACCTCCGTAACTGGTCGCTAGAAAGAAGGCACAGCGAGCGAAGCAAAAGGTAAGTTTTGTTTTCTTTTGTTATAACTTTTTGTGTTAACTGTTTTTCCTATTGTAAATGTTATGGCTAGAGAAAACCTATCGATTCTATTATTTATGTAGTATTTTAGTGTTGCGAATCTGCTGGATAGTATTTGATAATACGCGTATGTTATTTAGCATAACTATTAATGCCGATGTCATTGTTCTGATGCTTCATTTGACAGACCGTAGCTGAAAAGAAGAGGGAGCAGCGAGGAAAGAGAAAGGTAAGATGTATTTTTTACGTTGCCATTATTTATGTATATTGTATGTGAATATTCTTAATGTAAATGTCAGGATTCCTGTCTTCCGCTGATCACTGTAAGCAACTCTGCGTCACGAAGAAGGCAGCCGCGCAAGCAGAGAACTACAATTCCCAGCATGCCGGGTATCATGTTGCGTGCGTGACGCAAGCCACGCAAAACAAGGAAGTAAATAGCTTGCCAAAGACGCCGACTTTGCCGATTATACTTGTGAGGAGACGGAGAGGGTTGGTATGCTGCAGTTCCGGTAAGATTCTTCTCTGTTCTTCCATGTCTTTGAAACCAACGGTACCCCGCTCTGGGTCGGGTATGCTGCCAAGGATGCTCTAAGCGTATTCTCGCTGGTAACGAGTCTTGGGGCATGTTCTAGTCGCTTTTTCAGTCTGAATCTCCCTGTTGGAAGAGACGTGACTTTGTCGTCTCATTGCAGGGAGAAACCTGAGCCCAGGCACTATTGGGTATCGTACATCATTGAATAGAAGTCGGGGCTCTGACTATTTTCTACCCATTTACTGTGATGCATAACTGCATGGGCATCTAAGAGGTATTAGATGCCCGTGGAACTTGGAATCATTATCGGTTCAACTGAACCCATTATTCTTTTGACTCCTGAACTGTCTGAGAAGTCTTCAAATTGTTTTGTACTTTATATCATCCCTACACAGGAGAAACAAGATAGGGGTTCAAGCCAGAGGGAGTGTTGTGCCTACAGGAATGAAAACAAACAGTATTTGGTATGCATAAGAATTGTTTGTACGGGAGTTCAGCCCACATAGGAATGTGAATTATAAGTTATTTATTGTGTCTTGATCAGCAGTTGGTTACAACACCCTGGCATCGCCCCGAGTCTCTTCTCCTAGATTTCAGGTCCAACGTATTTTCCTTTACAGGTAGGGGTGACACCGTAATGTATAAGAAAGGAAAGAAAGTGGTTGATACTCATTTAAGGGGGTACAGAGTGTATTCTAACTGGCTGTTCTCGTTTCAGATCTCCCTCCCCGCTGTCCCCTTCCTTTCCTTCCCCTGCAGGACTGTCCTAGTCGCCTGTGTTTATACTTCAGGCTCTGGGTGAGTTGGGGAGGTTATAGGTCATTCAATACAGCCCCGAAGAGTTGAGAAGACTGAGCCTGACAGTAAATGTGTGATTTATGGTTTTACCTAATGTTTGTTATTGTTATTCTCCATCCTATGTAGCGCATGTGGTAGCAGCGAGGAAAGCGTAGATTAGTTGTGTTTTCTAATATTGACACTAATGTATGTTTTATCCGTTTTCTTATTGTTACTGTTATAGCTAAAATTTATTTCTTTGCAATTTTTTAAATATTTTGTGAATTTGTTGTGTTTGGTATTACGTGTGTATAATTTGCGTTACCATAATGTTATTTTATGTTATGAACTAATAACCCACCCCAAAGACCTGACCGGAGAAGATGTAGCAGCGAGTGAATTGAAAGGTACATTTTTTTGTATGTATTGCGAAAATGGAATCCCATTGCAACTAACAATGTAGATAGTGTTTTTGCGATGCCTATATCACTAACAGGAGTAATAAAGACATAGCAACAAGAGAAGAGGAAGTTAAGTTTTGGTTTTGAACATTGGCTGTACTTTGTCTGTACTGTAATGTATTGACTATTTTATATCTCTGTATTGTATATGTGCACCTCTTTGTACGGAGTTGAGAAGACTGGACAGCATGCGACCAGAAAGGTACGCTTTAATATTTAATGTTGCTTCTATTTTATGTATTTCATCACATTCTATTGTATGTGTCCAGTCTTTCATAAGAAGGTGAGGACAGCATGCAACTAGAAAGGTATAATTTGATATTGAATGTTGTCTGTAATTGATGTAGTTTATCTTTTTGCTTTATATATGTTTACCTGTTTGCTTACTGCTAGGAAGAAAGGATGGCATGGGAGCAGAAAGGTATGCTTCGATATTTAATGTTACCTCTACTTGATGTGTTCATTTCAGTGTATTATATATATTTGCATGAAAAAAACTATTATGTGCTATTATTTTTAATTGTTGTGTATTTTACTATACTTGGCATCTCTTTTGTACTGTTTGTTACTAACTGCTTGCAATTTAGGGGCCTGTCAAAGATTATTTATTTTTCTGATGCCTTACTTTGCTGAATGGAGTGAAAACATGGTAACAGCAAGCTAATAGAAAGGTAAATAGCTAGTGTGTAATAAAGTTAGTGTCTTTCATGTGAATGTGGTTATATATTATTGTAACAATTTATTTACGGTACTATGAAGATCCATCCCTCTATCTCTCCCTTCCACCCCTCCCATCCCTCTATCCCATCCCTCTATCCCTCCCTCACACCAGGGCTGGAACAGAGTGTTACCTTCCTTCCTTTCCCTTCCATGTGTTAGGTACTTAGCTTCAGGCTTGGGTATAAATATTCAGGCTTAGGTATAAATCTTCAGGCTTAGGTATATAGCTTCATGCTTAGGTATATAGCTTCAGGCTTAGGTATATAGCTTCAGGGTTAGGTATATAGCTAATAAGTTAGGTATAACCCTATACCCATCCCTCAATCCCTCACTCCCTCCCTTCCATCTCTCCCACCAGGGCTGGAACAGAGTGTTACCTTCCCTCCTATCCATCCCTCCATCCCTCTATCTTCTGCAATTGTTGGTGTGTGCATGCTTTCGTAGAGGTAGTAATTTCTCTAATTCTGGTTCTTGCGATTTACTGCAAGGTATACATTTGTCTATAAATGTAATGACTTGTGGTAACTTTGCTATTCCATATAATGGTGCATTTTCAATCCATAATAATGCGTGTATATGTGGTAACTCTTTGTCGGAATTCAACCCTGTAAAAGAAGTCTTGTAATTTTCCAATAGGGTTTGTTCTGTACATTATCACGCAGCTTACTAGAAAGTCAAAATGCCTTGCACAGGTAATTGGATCTTCAAGTATTTATTTACATTTTGTTTCCCAGGACATTTCTTTAAATTGTTCTTCAGTGCAATCATGTAGATTTTGCACTCATAATAATATATTAAGTGTTGCCATTTAGTTTCTGGGGCAGATAAAGTGAGGAAAAATGTTGGTATTCCAAGTTGCCTTATCATTGCAAAGAGATCTTTTTTGCAGTGCTCTCAATATGGTGGTGAACTGCAAATAGTTTTTAATATTTTGTACCCTTCATTATATTTGTAGATGCTTTCCAAGTTATGTTTTGTCATTGGCAGTAATACATTCACCATTGTTGAAAAATTTCATTAAATAAATATTTACTTTCCCTTTTATTTGTTTTAAGCGCAATTTTTTTAGTTTAAAGAAAATATTTGTAATAGATTTGGACACTCTTCTATCAGTCCTCCTTAATTCCCGTTGGCATATTGTACTATAATGTACAGGTACATGTCTATCATTATTATTAGGTCTTCGAGGGCCAACAAATATGGTTGGAAAAGCTAAAAATGTTGAATCTTTGTCTTCATATAAACCTCTAGGTGTGTTATGTTCAGCAGGTGCTAAACATAATACATTGGGACTATTGGTTGTGATCGTTTCATTTATTAATAAAGTATCTAAATTTCCTGCTTGTATGTTGTCTGAAGAGCTTGTTGAATTATGATCTTCAGATGTTTCACTGCAATAGTTTATTTCTTGTGGTATATATTACCAATCTGGATTAACTGTGACTCCATATTCTTTAAACATGTCACTGTTTGTTGCTAGCCATAGTGCCGCTCTTTTCACTATGTTTGGTCAAACATTTTCAAACTGGGTAAATGATTTGAAAGCCAACTTTCTTTTTAGTTTGATTGAAATTGTCATTTCATCAATGATTTGCCTTGGTAAAATTGTGACTGTTGTCATAACATCTGCAGGTACATTAACAACAGCCCCTGATGACTTTCGAGAGCCATGAGGTAATGTTCAAATTTGCGCAAAAGGAATTTGTGGAGAAAGTCCTCATTCTTCTAAATTATGCAATTGTAATTGTATTGGTATATGTTCAAATGTCATTGCATTTATATATGAGCATGGTGGTATTTGATCTTTGCTAATGTCTATAGCAAGTGCTACATATATAGTTTGTTTTATTTAGACTAATGTTACATTGGATAAATCTTGGATTTTCAGCAAAACTGTTGGTATTTTTTAGTGAATGCTTATGCCATAATTGGTAGCAAATAGTACAAGGCGCAGTGAGCGATGTTAAAGTTACTTTTTTTGTATTTTTGTTACAGCTTTCTTTGTTAACTTTTTTCTATTGTAAATGTTATTGCTAAAGAAAACATATTGATTTAAGTATTTATTTATGCAGTATTTTAGTGTGTTGCAAATCTGCTCGGTAGTGATTGATAATTTTTTGCGTGTATTTAGCATAACTTTTAATGCTGATGTCATTGTTCTGATGCTTCACTTGACAGACCGGAGCTGAAAAGAAGAGGGTCCAGTGAGGAAAGAGAAAGGTAAGATTTTTTTTAACGTTGGCTGTACTTGTGTATTACCTATGTGAATACTGTTAATGTTAAATGGTTGATTTACAGTTTTATTGAATGTTTGTTATTGTTGTTATGCTCCATACCATGCACCGCACGTGGTAGCAGCGACCAAAGGGAAAGTAAATTTGTTTGTGGTATTGACAGTACTTTATGTGTTATCCGTTTTCCTATTTTAAATGCTATAGTTAAAAGAATTCTTTGTCTTACATATTTAAAAATATTTTGGTATTTTAATACGTTGCAAATCTGTTTTGTTGTGTTTGGGATTACGCGTGTATGATTTACATGAAAAAAATGTTATGCTATGTTTGTGATGCCCTATAACATGGATTGGATATGATAAGACTGCGCCCTAGGGGATATAAAAGTTAAAAATGTATTATGTAGATTTTTTTGTGTTAACTAGGTTTCTATTGTAAATGTTATTGTTAGAAAAAGTATTTGATGTAACTATTTGTTAAAAATGTTTTTTTATTTTGTTTCGAATGTGCTATGTATTGTTAATGCGTTTGTGTACTTGACGGTACCTGCTAATGTTTATGGTATTTTGTGAATCTTTTCTTTACTGCGTGGGCGTCACAAGACGGAACAGCAAGGTAAGTAATAACATAATATTGTATTCTATTTTTGCATTACTTTGTGTTTATATTTTTTGTAAAGTAAATATTTGTGTTTAAATAGTTATTTGGCAACTATTTATTAATAATGCATATATTACTATGTTGCAAATCTGCTGTGTAATGTTTCATAATGCGCACGTGTATTGTACAGGGATTTCCAATGTTTATGCTAATTTTGTGATGCCCCACCTCCGTAACCGGTCGCTAGTAAGAAGGCGCAGCGAGCGAAGCAAAAGGTAAGTTTTGTTTTCTTTTGTTGTTACAACTTTTTGTGTTAACTGTTTTTCCTATTGTAAATGTTATGGCTAGATAAAACCTATCGATTCTATTATTTATGTAGTATTTTAGTGTTGCGAATCTGCTGGATAGTATTTGATAATACGCGTATGTTATTTAGCATAACTATTAATGCCGATGTCATTGTTCTGATGCTTCATTTGACAGACCGTAGCTGAAAAGAGGGAGCAGCGAGGAAAGAGAAAGGTAAGATGTATTATTTTACGTTGCCATTATTTATGTATATTGTATGTGAATATTAATGTAAATGTCAGGATTCCTGTCTTCCGCTGATCACTGTAAGCAACTCTGCGTCACGACGAAGGCAGCCGCGCAAGCAGAGAACTAAAATTCCCAGCATGCCAGGTATCAAGTTGCGTGCGTGACGCAAGCCACGCAAAACAAGGAAGTAAATAGCTTGCCAAAGACGCCGACTTTGCCGATTATTCTTGTGAGGAGACGGAGAGGGTTGGTATGCTGCAGTTCCGGTAAGATTCTTCTCTGTTCTTCCATGTCTTTGAAACCAACAGTACCCCGCTCTGGGTCGGGTATGCTGCCACGGATGCTCCAAGCGGAGTCTCGCTGGTAACGAGTCTTGGGGCATGTTCCAGTCGCTTTCTCAGTCCGAATCTCCCTGTTGGAAGAGACGTGACTTTGTCGTCTCATGCAGGGAGAAACCTGAGCCCAGGCACTATTGGGTATCGCACATCATTGAATAGAAGTCAGGGCTCTGACTATTTTCTACCCATTTACTGTGATGCATAACTGCATGGACGTCTAAGAGGTATTAGACGCCTGTGGAACTTGGAATCATTATCGGTTCAACTGAACCCGTTATCCTTTTGACTCCTGGACTGTCTGAGAAGTCTTCACATTGTTTTGTACTTTATATCATCCCTACACAGGAGAAACGAGATAGGGGGTTCAAGGCAGAGGGAGTGTTGTGCCTACAGGAATGAAAACAAACAGTGTTTGGTATGCATAAGAATTGTTTGTACGGGAGTTCAGCCCACATAGGAATGTGAATTATAAGTTATTTATTGTGTCTTGATCAGCAGTTGCTTACAACACCCTGGCATCGCCCCGAGTCTCTTCTCCTAGATTTCAGGTCCAACGTATTTTCCTTTACAGGTAGGGGTGACACTGTAATATATAAGAAAGGAAAGAAAGTGGGAGATACTCATTTAAGAGGGTTCGGGGGTGTATTCTAACTGGCTGTTGTTCTCGTTTCAGATCTCCCTCCCCGCTGTCCCCTTCCTTTCCTTCCCCTTCAGGACTGTCCTAGTTGCCTGTGTTTATACTTCAGGCTCTGGGTGAGTTGGGGAGGTTATAGGTCATTCAGCACAGCCCCGAAGAGTTGAGAAGACTGAGCCTGACAGTAAATGTGTGATTTATGGTTTTACCTAATGTTTGTTATTGTTATGCTCCATCCTATGTAGTGCATGTGGTAGCAGCGAGGAAAGCGTAGATTAGTTGTGTTTTCTAATATTGACACTAATTTATGTGTTATCCGTTTTCTTATTGTTACGGTTATAGCTAAAATACATTTCTTTGCAATTTTTTTTAAATATTTTGATATTTTGTGAATTTGTTGTGTTTGGTATTACGTGTGTATAATTTGCGTTACCATAATGGTATTTTATGTTATGAACTAATAACCCACCCCAAAGACCTGACCGGAGAAGATGTAGCAGCGAGTGAAGTGAAAGGTATATTTTTTTGTATGTATTGCGACAATAGAATCCCACTGCAACTAACAATGTAGATAGTGTTTTTGCGATGCCTATATCACTAACAGGAGTAATAAAGACATAGCAACAAGAGAAGAGGAAGTTAAGTTTTGGTTTTGAACATTGGCTGTACTTTGTCTTTACTGTAATGTATTGACTATTTTATATCTCTGTATTGTATATGTGCACCTCTTTGTACGGAGTTGAAAAGACTGGACAGCATGCGACTAGAAAGGTACGCTTTAATATTTAATGTTGCTTCTATTTTATGTATTTCATCACATTCTATTGTATGTGTCCAGTCTTTCATAAGGAGATGACAACAGAGGAAAGCATGCAACTAGAAAGGTATAATTTGATATTGAATGTTGTCTGTAATTGATGTAGTTTATCTTTTTGCTTTATATATGTTTACCTGTTTGCTTACTGCTAGGAAGAAAGGATGGCATGGGAGCAGAAAGGTATGCTTTGATATTTAATGTTACCTCTACTTGATGTGTTCATTTCAGTGTATTATATATATTTGCATGAACAAAACTATTATGTGCTATTATTTTTAATTGTTGTGTATTTTACTATACTTGGCATCTCTTTTGTACTGTTTGTTACTAACTGCTTGCAATTTAGGGGCCTGTCAAAGATTATTTATTTTTCTGATGCCTTACTTTGCTGAATGGAGTGAAAAACATGGTAACAGCAAGCTAATAGAAAGGTAAATAGCTAGTGTGTAATAAAGTTAGTGTACTTTCATGTGAATGTGGTTATATATTATTGTAACAATTTATTTACGGTACTATGAAGATCCATCCCTCTATCTTTCCCTTCCATCCCTCCCGTCCCTCTATCCCTCTCTTCCATCCCTCTATCCCTCCCTCACACCAGGGCTGGAACAGAGTGTTACCTTCCTTCCTTCCTTTCCCTTCCATGTGTTAGGTACTTAGCTTCAGGCTTGGGTATAAATATTCAGGCTTAGGGATAAATCTTCAGGCTTAGGTATATAGCTTCAGGCTTAGGTATATAGCATCAGGGTTAGGTATATAGCTAATAAGTTAGGTATAACCCTATACCCATCCCTCAATCCCTCACTCCCTCCCTTCCATCTCTCCCACCAGGGCTGGAACAGAGTGTTACCTTCCCTCCTATCCATCCCTCCATCCCTCTATCTTCTGCAATTGTTGGTGTGTGCATGCTTTCGTAGAGGTAGTAATTTCTCTAATTCTGGTTCTTGCGATTTACTGCAAGGTATACATTTGTCTATACATGTAATGACTTGTGGTAACTTTGCTATTCCATATAATGGTGCATTTTCAATCCATAATAATGCGTGTATATGTGGTGAAACTCTTTGTCGGAATTCAACCCTGTAAAAGAAGTCTTGTAATTTTCCAATAGGGTTTGTTCTGTCCATTATCACGCAGCTTACTAGAAAGTCAAAATGCCTTGCACTGGATCTTCATAGTTTATTTACATTTTGTTTCCCAGGACATTTCTTTAAATTGTTCTTCAGTGCAATCATGTAGATTTTGCACTCATAATAATATGTTAATTAAGTGTTGCCATTTAGTTTCTGGCTCAGATAAAGTGAGGAAAAATGTTGGTATTCCAGGTTGCCTTATCATTGCAAAGAGATCTTCTTTGCAGTGCTCTCAATATGGTGGTGAACTGCAAATAGTTTTTAATATTTTGTACCCTTCATTATATTTGTAGATGCTTTCTAAGTTATGTTTTGTCTTTGGCAGTAATACATTCACCATTGCTGAAAAATTTCATTAAATATTTACTTTCCCTTTTATTTGTTTTAAGTGCAATTTTTTTTAGTTTAAAGAAAATATTTATAATAGATTTGGACACTCTTCTATCATACCTCCTTAATTTCCGTTAGCATATTGTACTATAATGTACAGGTACATGTCTATCATTATTATTAGGTCTTCGAGGGCCAGCAAATATGGTTGGAAAAGCTAAAAATTCTGAATCTTTGTCTTCATATAAACCTCTAGGTGTGTTATGTTCAGCAGGTGCTAAACATAATACATTGGGACTATCGGTTGTGATAGTTTCATTTATTAATAAAGAATCTAAATGTCCTGCTTGTATGTCTGAGGAGCTTGTTGAATTATGATCTTCAGATGTTTCACTGCAATAGTTTATTTCTTGTGGTATATATTACCAATCTGGATTAACTGTGACTCCATATTCTTTAAACATGTCACTGTTTGTTGCTAGCCATAGTGCTGCTCTTTTCACTATGTTTGGTCTAACATTTTCAAACTGGGTAAATGATTTGAAAGCTAATTTTCTTTTTAGTTTGATTGGAATTGCCATTTCATCATTGATTTGCCTTGGTAAAATTGTGACTGTTGTCATAACATCTGCAGGTACATTAACAACAGCCCCTGATGACTTTCGAGCGCCATGAGGTAATGTTCAAATTTGCGCAAAAGGAATTTGAGGAGAAAGTCCTCTTTCTTCTAAATTATGCAATTGTATTGGTATATGTTCAAATTTCATTGCATTTATATAAGAGCATGGTGGTATTTGATCTTTGCTAATGTCTATAGCAAGTGCTACATATATAGTTTGTTTTATTTAGACTAATGTTACATTGGATAAATCTTGGATTTTCAGCAAAACTGTTGGTATTTTTTAGTGAATGCTTATGCCATAATTGGTAGCAAATAGTACAAGGCGCAGCGAGCGATGTAAAAGGTACTTTTTTCGTTTTTTTTGTTACAGCTTTTTTTGTTAACTGTTTCTCTTGTAAATGTTATTGCTAAAGAAAACATTGATTTAAGTATTTATTTATGCAGTATTTTAGTGTGTTGCGAATCTGCTCGTTAGTGATTGATAATTTTCGCGTAATATTTAGCATAACTTTTAATGCTGATGTCATTGTTCTGATGCTTCACTTGACAGACCGGAGCTGAAAAGAAGAGGGTCCAGTGAGGAAAGAGAAAGGTAAGATTTTTTTTAACGTTGGCTGTACTTGTGTATTACCTATGTGAATACTGTGAATGTTAATAGTTGATTTACAGTTTTATTGAATGTTTGTTATTGTTGTTATGCTCCATACCATGCACCGCACATGGTAGCAGCGACCAAAGGGAAAGTAAATTGTGTTTGTGGTATTGACAGTACTTTATGTGTTATCCGTTTTCCTATTTTAAATGCTATAGTTAAAAGAATTCTTTGTCTTACATATTTAAAAATATTTTGGTATTTTAATACGTTGCAAATCTGTTTTGTTGTGTTTGGGATTACGCGTGTATGATTTACATTAAAAAAAATGTTATGCTATGTTTGTGATGCCCTATAACATGGATTGGATGTGATAAGACTGCGCCCTTGGGGATATAAAAGTTAAAAATGTATTATGTAGATTTCTTTGTGTTAACTAGGTTTGTATTGCAAATGTTTTTGTTTGAAAAAATATTTGATGTAACTATTTGTTAAAAATGTTTTTTTATTTTGTTTCGAATGTGCTATGTATTGTTTGTTAATGCGTTTGTGTACTTGACGGTACCTGCTAATGTTTATGGTATTTTGTGAATCTTTTCTTTACTGCGTGGACGTCAGAAGACGGAACAGCAAGGTAAGTAATAACATAATATTGTATTCTATTTTTGCATTACTTTGTGTTTATATTTTTTGTAAAGTAAATATTTGTGTTTAAATAGTTATTTGGCAATTATTAATAATGCATATATTACTATGTTGCAAATCTGCGGTGTAATGTTTCATAATGCGCACGTGTATTGTACAGGGATTTCCAATGTTTATGCTAATTTTGTGATGCCCCACCTCCGTAACTGGTCGCTAGAAAGAAGGCGCAGCGAGCGAAGCAAAAGGGAAGTTTTGTTTTCTTTTGTTGTTACAACTTTTTGTGTTAACTGTTTTTCCTATTGTAAATGTTATGGCTAGAGAAAACCTATTGATTCTATTATTTATGTAGTATTTTAGTGTATTGCGAATCTGCTGGATAGTATTTGATAATACGCGTGTGTTATTTAGCATAACTATTAATGCCGATGTCATTGTTCTGATGCTTCATTTGACAGACCGTAGCTGACAAGAAGAGGGAGCAGCGAGGAAAGAGAAAGGTAAGATGTATTTTTTACGTTGCCATTATTTATGTATATTGTATGTGAATATTCTTAATGTAAATGTCAGGACTCCTGTCTTCCGCTGATCACTGTAAGCAACTCTGCGTCACGAAGAAGGCAGCCGCGCAAGCAGAGAACTACAATTCCCAGCATGCCGGGTATCACGTTGCGTGCGTGACGCAAGCCACGCAAAACAAGGAAGTAAATAGCTTGCCAAAGACGCCGACTTTGCCGATTATTCTTGTGAGGAGACGGAGAGGGTTGGTATGCTGCAGTTCCGGTAAGATTCTTCTCTGTTCTTCCATGTCTTTGAAACCAACGGTACCCCGCTCTGGGTCGGGTATGCTGCCACGGATGCTCCAAGCGGATTCTCGCTGGTAACGAGTCTTGGGGCATGTTCTAGTCGCTTTCTCAGTCCGAATCTCCCTGTTGGAAGAGACGTGACTTTGTCGTCTCATTGCAGGGAGAAACCTGAGCCCAGGCACTATTGGGTATCGTACATCATTGAATAGAAGTTGGGGCTCTGACTATTTTCTACCCATTTACTGTGATGCATAACTGCATGGGCGTCTAAGAGGTATTAGACGCCCGTGGAACTTGGAATCATTATCGGTTCAACTGAACCCGTTATCCTTTTGACTCCTGAACTGTCTGAGAAGTCTTCAAATTGTTTTGTACTTTATATCATCCCTACGCAGGAGAAACAAGATAGGGGGTTCAAGCCAGAGGGAGTGTTGTGCCTACAGGAATGAAAACAAACAGTGTTTGGTATGCATAAGAATTGTTTATACGGGAGTTCAGCCCACATAGGAATGTGAATTATAAGTTATTTATTTGTCTTGATCAGCAGTTGGTTACAACACCCTGGCATCGCCCGAGTCTCTTCTCCTAGATTTCAGGTCCAACGTATTTTCCTTTACAGGTAGGGGTGACACCGTAATGTATAAGAAAGGAAAGAAAGTGGTTGATACTCATTTAAGAGGGTACAGGGGTGTATTCTAACTGGCTGTTCTCGTTTCAGATCTCCCTCCCCGCTGTCCCCTTCCTTTCCTTCCCCTGCAGGACTGTCCTAGTCGCCTGTGTTTATACTTCAGGCTCTGGGTGAGTTGGGGAGGTTATAGGTCATTCAATACAGCCCAGAAGAGTTGAGAAGACTGAGCCTGACAGTAAATGTGTGATTTATGGTTTTACCTAATGTTTGTTATTGTTATGCTCCATCCTATGTAGCGCATGTGGTAGCAGCGAGGAAAGCGTAGATTAGTTGTGTTTTCTAATATTGACACTAATGTATGTGTTATCCGTTTTCTTATTGTTACTGTTATAGCTAAAATACATTTCTTTGCAATTTCTTAAATATTTTGTGAGTTTGTTGTGTTTGGTATTACGTGTGTATAATTTGCGTTACCATAATGTTATTTTATGTTATGAACTAATAACCCACCCCAAAGACCTGACCGGAGAAGATGTAGCAGCAAGTGAATTGAAAGGTACATTTTTTTGTATGTATTGCGAAAATAGAATCCCATTGCAACTAACAATGTAGATAGTGTTTTTGCGATGCCTATATCACTAACAGGAGTAATAAAGACATAGCAACAAGAGAAGAGGAAGTTAAGTTTTGGTTTTGAACATTGGCTGTACTTTGTCTTTACTGTAATGTATTGACTATTTTATATCTCTGTATTGTATATGTGCACCTCTTTGTACGGAGTTGAGAAGACTGGACAGCATGCGACCAGAAAGGTACGCTTTAATATTTAATGTTGCTTCTATTTTATGTATTTCATCACATTCTATTGTATGTGTCCAGTCTTTCATAAGAAGGTGAGGACAGCATGCAACTAGAAAGGTATAATTTGATATTGAATGTTGTCTGTAATTGATGTAGTTTATCTTTTTGCTTTATATATGTTTACCTGTTTGCTTACTGCTAGGAAGAAAGGATGGCATGGGAGCAGAAAGGTATGCTTTGATATTTAATGTTACCTCTACTTGATGTGTTCATTTCAGTGTATTATATATATTTGCATGAAAAAAACTATTATGTGCTATTATTTTTAATTGTTGTGTATTTTACTATACTTGGCATCTCTTTTGTACTGTTTGTTACTAACTGCTTGCAATTTAGGGGCCTGTCAAAGATTATTTATTTTTCTGATGCCTTACTTTGCTGAATGGAGTGAAAAACATGGTAACAGCAAGCGAATAGAAAGGTAAATAGCTAGTGTGTAATAAAGTTAGTGTACTTTCATGTGAATGTGGTTATATATTATTGTAACAATTTATTTAGGGTACTATGAAGATCCATCCCTCTATCTCTCCCTTCCATCCCTCCCGTCCCTCTATCCCTCTCTTCCATCCCTCGATCCCTCCCTCACACCAGGGCTGGAACAGAGTGTTACCTTCCTTCCTTTCCCTTCCATGTGTTAGGTACTTAGCTTCAGGCTTGGGTATAAATATTCAGGCTTAGGGATAAATCTTCAGGCTTAGGTATATAGCTTCAGGCTTAGGTATATAGCATCAGGGTTAGGTATATAGCTAATAAGTTAGGTATAACCCTATACCCATCCCTCAATCCCTCACTCCCTCCCTTCCATCTCTCCCACCAGGGCTGGAACAGAGTGTTACCTTCCCTCCTATCCATCCCTCCATCCCTCTATCTTCTGCAATTGTTGGTGTGTGCATGCTTTCGTAGAGGTAGTAATTTCTCTAATTCTGGTTCTTGCGATTTACTGCAAGGTATACATTTGTCTATAAATGTAATGACTTGTGGTAACTTTGCTATTCCATATAATGGTGCATTTTCAATCCATAATAATGCGTGTATATGTGGTGAAACTCTTTGTCGGAATTCAACCCTGTAAAAGAAGTCTTGTAATTTTCCAATAGGGTTTGTTTTGTCCATTATCACGCAGCTTACTAGAAAGTCAAAATGCCTTGCACAGGTAATTGGATCTTCAAGTATTTATTTACATTTTGTTTCCCAGGACATTTCTTTAAATTGTTCTTCAGTGCAATCATGTAGATTTTGCACTCATAATAATATGTTAATTAAGTGTTGCCATTTAGTTTCTGGCTCAGATAAAGTGAGGAAAAATGTTGGTATTCCAAGTTGCCTTATCATTGCAAAGAGATCTTCTTTGCAGTGCTCTCAATATGGTGGTGAACTGCAAATAGTTTTTAATATTTTGTACCCTTCATTATATTTGTAGATGCTTTCTAAGTTATGTTTTGTCTTTGGCAGTAATACATTCACCATTGCTGAAAAATTTCATTAAATATTTACTTTCCCTTTTATTTGTTTTAAGTGCAATTTTTTTTAGTTTAAAGAAAATATTTATAATAGATTTGGACACTCTTCTATCACACCTCCTTAATTCCCGTTGGCATATTGTACTATAATGTACAGGTACATGTCTATCATTATTATTAGGTCTTCGAGGGCCAACAAATATGGTTGGAAAAGCTAAAAATGTTGAATCTTTGTCTTCATATAAACCTCTAGGTGTGTTATGTTCAGCAGGTGCTAAACATAATACATTGGGACTATTGGTTGTGCTTGTTTCATTTATTAATAAAGTATCTAAATTTCCTGCTTGTATGTTGTCTGAAGAGCTTGTTGAATTATGATCTTCAGATGTTTCATTGCAATAGTTTATTTCTTGTGGTATATATTACCAATCTGGATTAACTGTGACTCCATATTCTTTAAACATGTCACTGTTTGTTGCTAGCCATAGTGCTGCTCTTTTCACTATGTTTGGTCAAACATTTTCAAACTGGGTAAATGATTTGAAAGCCAACTTTCTTTTTAGTTTGATTGAAATTGTCATTTCATCATTGATTTGCCTTGGTAAAATTGTGACTGTTGTCATAACATCTGCAGGTACATTAACAGCCCCTGATGACTTTCGAGAGCCATGAGGTAATGTTCAAATTTGCGCAAAAGGAATTTTTGAAGAAAGTCCTCATTCTTCTAAATTATGCAATTGTAATTGTATTGGTATATGTTCAAATTTCATTGCATTTATATATGAGCATGGTGGTATTTTATCTTTGCTAATGTCTATAGCAAGTGCTACATATATAGTTTGTTTTATTTAGACTAATGTTACATTGGATAAATCTTGGATTTTCAGCTAAACTGTTGGTATTTTTTAGTGAATGCTTATGCCATAATTGGTAGCAAATAGTACAAGGCGCAGTGAGCGATGTAAAAGTTACTTTTTTTGTATTTTTGTTACAGCTTTCTTTGTTAACTTTTTTCTATTGTAAATGTTATTGCTAAAGAAAACATATTGATTTAAGTATTTATTTATGCAGTATTTTAGTGTGTTGCAAATCTGCTCGGTAGTGATTGATAATTTTTGCGTGTATTTAGCATAACTTTTAATGCTGATGTCATTGTTCTTATGCTTCACTTGACAGACCGGAGCTGAAAAGAAGAGGGTCCAGTGAGGAAAGAGAAAGGTAAGATATTTTTTTAACGTTGGCTGTACTTGTGTATTACCTATGTGAATACTGTTAATGTTAAATGGTTGATTTACAGTTTTATTGAATGTTTGTTATTGTTGTTATGCTCCATACCATGCACCGCACGTGGTAGCAGCGACCAAAGGGAAAGTAAATTGTGTTTGTGGTATTGATAGTACTTTATGTGTTATCCGTTTTCCTATTTTAAATGCTATAGTTAAAAGAATTCTTTGTCTTACATATTTAAAAATATTTTGGTATTTTAATACGTTGCAAATCTGTTTTGTTGTGTTTGGGATTACGCGTGTATGATTTACATGAAAAAAATGTTATGCTATGTTTGTGATGCCCTATAACATGGATTGGATATGATAAGACTGCGCCCTTGGGGATATAAAAGTTAAAAATGTATTATGTAGATTTCTTTGTGATAACTAGGTTTCTATTGTAAATGTTATTGTTTGAAAAAATATTTGATGTAACTATTTGTTAAAAATGTTTTTTTATTTTGTTTCGAATGTGCTATGTATTGTTAATGCGTTTGTGTACTTGACGGTACCTGCTAATGTTTATGATATTTTGTGAATCTTTTCTTTACTGCGTGGGCGTCACAAGATGGAACAGCAAGGTAAGTAATAACATAATATTGTATTCTATTTTTGCATTACTTTGTGTTTATATTTTTTGTAAAGTAAATATTTGTGTTTAAATAGTTATTTGGCAACTATTTATTAATAATGCATATATTACTATGTTGCAAATCTGCTGTGTATTGTTTCATAATGCGCACGTGTATTGTACAGGGATTTCCAATGTTTATGCTAATTTTGTGATGCCCCACCTCCGTAACCGGTCGCTAGTAAGAAGGCGCAGCGAGCGAAGCAAAAGGTAAGTTTTGTTTTCTTTTGTTGTTACAACTTTTTGTGTTAACTGTTTTTCCTATTGTAAATGTTATGGCTAGAGAAAACCTATCGATTCTATTATTTATGTAGTATTTTAGTGTTGCGAATCTGCTGGATAGTATTTGATAATACGCGTATGTTATTTAGCATAACTATTAATGCCGATGTCATTGTTCTGATGCTTCATTTGACAGACCGTAGCTGAAAAGAGGGAGCAGCGAGGAAAGAGAAAGTTAAGATGTATTATTTTACGTTGCCATTATTTATGTATATTGTATGTGAATATTCTTAATGTAAATGTCAGGATTCCTGTCTTCCGCTGATCACTGTAAGCAACTCTGCGTCACGACGAAGGCAGCCGCGCAAGCAGAGAACTAAAATTCCCAGCATGCCAGGTATCAAGTTGCGTGCGTGACGCAAGCCACGCAAAACAAGGAAGTAAATGGCTTGCCAAAGACGCCGACTTTGCCGATTATTCTTGTGAGGAGACGGAGAGGGTTGGTATGCTGCAGTTCCGGTAAGATTCTTCTCTGTTCTTCCATGTCTTTGAAACCAACAGTACCCCGCTCTGGGTCGGGTATGCTGCCACGGATGCTCCAAGCGGAGTCTCGCTGGTAACGAGTCTTGGGGCATGTTCCAGTCGCTTTCTCAGTCCGAATCTCCCTGTTGGAAGAGACGTGACTTTGTCGTCTCATGCAGGGAGAAACCTGAGCCCAGGCACTATTGGGTATCGCACATCATTGAATAGAAGTCAGGGCTCTGACTATTTTCTACCCATTTACTGTGATGCATAACTGCATGGACGTCTAAGGGGTATTAGACGCCTGTGGAACTTGGAATCATTATCGGTTCAACTGAACCTGTTATCCTTTTGACTCCTGAACTGTCTGAGAAGTCTTCACATTGTTTTGTACTTTATATCATCCCTACACAGGAGAAACGAGATAGGGGGTTCAAGCCAGAGGGAGTGTTGTGCCTACAGGAATGAAAACAAACAGTGTTTGGTATGCATAAGAATTGTTTGTACGGGAGTTCAGCCCACATAGGAATGTGAATTATAAGTTATTTATTGTGTCTTGATCAGCAGTTGGTTACAACACCCTGGCATCGCCCCGAGTCTCTTCTCCTAGATTTCAGGTCCAACGTATTTTCCTTTACAGGTAGGGGTGACACTGTAATATATAAGAAAGGAAAGAAAGTGGGAGATACTCATTTAAGAGGGTTCGGGGGTGTATTCTAACTGGCTGTTGTTCTCGTTTCAGATCTCCCTCCCCGCTGTCCCCTTCCTTTCCTTCCCCTGCAGGACTGTCCTAGTTGCCTGTGTTTATACTTCAGGCTCTGGGTGAGTTGGGGAGGTTATAGGTCATTCAGCACAGCCCCGAAGAGTTGAGAAGACTGAGCCTGACAGTAAATGTGTGATTTATGGTTTTACCTAATGTTTGTTATTGTTATGCTCCATCCTATGTAGTGCATGTGGTAGCAGCGAGGAAAGCGTAGATTAGTTGTGTTTTCTAATATTGACACTAATTTATGTGTTATCCGTTTTCTTATTGTTACGGTTATAGCTAAAATACATTTCTTTGCAATTTTTTTTAAATATTTTGATATTTTGTGAATTTGTTGTGTTTGGTATTACGTGTGTAAAATTTGCGTTACCATAATGTTATTTTATGTTATGAACTAATAACCCACCCCAAAGACCTGACCGGAGAAGATGTAGCAGCGAGTGAAGTGAAAGGTACATTTTTTTGTATGTATTGCGAAAATAGAATCCCACTGCAACTAACAATGTAGATAGTGTTTTTGCGATGCCTATATCACTAACAGGAGTAATAAAGACATAGCAACAAGAGAAGAGGAAGTTAAGTTTTGGTTTTGAACATTGGCTGTACTTTGTCTTTACTGTAATGTATTGACTATTTTATATCTCTGTATTGTATATGTGCACCTCTTTGTACGGAGTTGAAAAGACTGGACAGCATGCGACTAGAAAGGTACGCTTTAATATTTAATGTTGCTTCTATTTTATGTATTTCATCACATTCTATTGTATGTGTCCAGTCTTTCATAAGGAGGTGACAACAGAGGACAGCATGCAACTAGAAAGGTATAATTTGATATTGAATGTTGTCTGTAATTGATGTAGTTTATCTTTTTGCTTTATATATGTTTACCTGTTTCCTTACTGCTAGGAAGAAAGGATGGCATGGAAGCAGAAAGGTATGCTTCGATATTTAATGTTAACTCTACTTGATGTGTTCATTTCAGTGTATTATATATATTTGCATGAAAAAAACTATTATGTGCTATTATTTTTAAGTGTTGTGTATTTTACTATACTTGGCATCTCTTTTGTACTGTTTGTTACTAACTGCTTGCAATTTAGGGGCCTGTCAAAGATTATTTATTTTTCTGATGCCTTACTTTGTTGAATGGAGTGAAAAACATGGAGCAGCAAGCTAATAGAAAGGTAAATAGCTAGTGTGTAATAAAGTTAGTGTACTTTTATGTGAATGTGGTTATATATTATTGTAACAATTTATTTACGGTACTATGAAGATCCATCCCTCTATCTCTCCCTTCCATCCCTCCCATCCCTCTATCCCTCCCATCCCTCCCTCACACCAGGGCTGGAACAGAGTGTTACCTTCCTTTCCCTTCCATACCTCTATCTTCTGCAATTGTTGGTGTGTGCATGCTTTCGTAGAGGTCGTAATTTCTCTAATTCTGGTTCTTGCGATTTACTGCAAGGTATACATTTGTCTATAAATGTAATGACTTGTGGTAACTTTGCTATTCCATATAATGGTGCATTTTCAATCCATAATAATGCGTGTATATGTGGTGAAACTCTTTGTCGGAATTCAACCCTGTAAAAGATGTCTTGTAATTTTCCAATAGGGTTTGTTTTGTCCATTATCACGCAGCTTACTAGAAAGTCAAAATGCCTTGCACAGGTAATTGGATCTTCAAGTATTTATTTACATTTTGTTTCCCAGGACATTTCTTTAAATTGTTCTTCAGTGCAATCATGTAGATTTTGCACTCATAATAATATATTAATTAAGTGTTGCCATTTAGTTTCTGGGGCAGATAAAGTGAGGAAAAATGTTGGTATTCCAAGTTGACTTATCATTGCAAAGAGATCTTTTTTGCAGTGCTCTCAATATGGTGGTGAACTGCAAATAGTTTTTAATATTTTGTACCCTTCATTATATTTGTAGATGCTTTCTAAGTTATGTTTTGTCATTGGCAGTAATACATTCACCATTGTTGAAAAATTTCATTAAAAAAATATTTACTTTCCCTTTTATTTGTTTTAAGTGCAATTTTTTTAGTTTAAAGAAAATATTTATAATAGATTTGGAAACTCTTCTATCATACCTCCTTAATTCCCGTTGGCATGTTGTACTATAATGTACAGGTACATGTCTATCATTATTATTAGGTCTTCGAGGGGCAACAAATATGGTTGGAAAAGCTACAAATTCCGAATCTTTGTCTTCATATAAACCTCTAGGTGTGTTATGTTCAGCAGGTGCTAAACATAATACATTGGGACTGTCGGTTGTGATCGTTTCATTTATTAATAAAGTATCTAAATTTCCTGCTTGTATGTTGTCTGAGGAGCTTGTTGAATTATGATCTTCAGATGTTTCACTGTGATAGTTTATTTCTTGTGGTATATATTCCCAATATGGATTAACAGTGACTCCATATTCTTTAAACATGTCACTGTTTGTTGCTAGCCATAGTGCTGCTCTTTTCACTGTTTGGTCTAACGTTTTCAAAATGGGTAAATGATTTGAAAGCTAACTTTCTTTTTAGTTTGATTGGAATTGTCATTTCATCATTGCTTTGCCTTGGTAAAATTGTGACTGTTGTCATAACATCTGCAGGTACATTAACAACAGCCCCTGATGACTTTTGAGAGCCATGAGGTAATGTTCAAATTTGCGCAAAAGGAATTTGTGGAGAAAGTCCTCTGTCTTCTAAATTATGCAATTGTAATTGTATTGGTATATGTTCAAATTTCATTGCATTTATATATGAGCATGGTAGTATTTTATCTGTGCTAATGTCTATAGCAAGTGCTACATAGATAGTTTGTTTTATTTAGACTAATGTTACATTGGATAAATCTTGGATTTTCAGCAAAACTGTTGGTAAATTTTTTAGTGATTGCTTATGCCATAATTGGTAGCAAATAGTACTAGGCGCAGTAAAAGGTACTTTTTTTGTTTTGTTTCTTACAGCTTTCTCAACTGTTTTTTCTATTGTAAATGTTATTGCTAAAGAAAACATATAGATTTAAGTATTTATTTATGTAGTATTTTAGTGTGTTGCGAATCTGCTCGGTAATGATTGATAATTTTAGTGTGTTATTTAGCATAACTTTTAATGCTGATGTCATTGTTCACAGACCAGAGCTGAAAAGAAGAGGGTCCAGCGAGGAAAGAGAAAGGTAAGATTTTTTTTACGGAGCCTGTACTTGTGTATTACGTTTGTGAATATGGTTAATGTTAATGGTTGATTTACAGTTTTATTTAATGTTTGTTGTTATGCTCCATACCATGCACCGCACGTGGTGGCAGTGACCAAAGGGAAAGTAAATTGCCTTTGTGACATTGACAGTACTTTATGTGTTATCAGTTTTCCTATTGTAAATGCTACAGTTAAAAGAATTCTTTGTTTTACATATTTAAAAATATTTTGGTATTTTAATATGTTGCAAATTTGTTGTGTTTGGGATTATGCGTGTATGATTTACATTAACAAAATGTTATGCTAGGTTTGTGATGCCCTATAACATGGATTGGATGTGATAAGACAGCGCCCTTAGGGATATAAAAGTTAAAAATGTATTATGTAGATTTCTTTGTGTTAACTAGGTTTGTATTGTAAATGTTATTGTTTGAAAAAATATTTGATGTAACTATTTATTAAAAATGTTTTTTTATTTTGTTTCGAATGTGTTAGGTATTGTTTGTTAATGCGTTTGTGTACTTGATGGTACCTGCTAATGTTTATGCTATTTTGTGAATCTTTTCTTTACTGCGTGGACGTCAGGAGACGGAACAGCAAGGTAAGTAATAACATAATATTCTATTTTGCATTACTTTGTGTTTAAATAAGTATTTGGCATCTATTTACTTGAGAAACTGCGGATTGTAAAGATCCATTTAACCTCCGGTGTGGTGTCTCTTTGTTGAGTGGTGCTAGTGCAGCGTGTACGATTCTCGATCCTCACCCTGAGGGTCTCCCGCCAGTGCTCGGCTGTGTACCTAGGAGAGGTGGGTCCCAGGGTGGTCAGGTGCAAAATCTGCCCTCCCCTGAGATCACCCTTCTAACAGTGAGGGTAGGGGTGAGGGTAGGGGTAGGGGTGAGGGTGTGGGTGAGGGTATGGGTGAGGGTATGGGTGAGGGTAGGGGTATGGGTGAGGGTAGGGGTATGGGTGAGATATGGGTATGGGTGAGGGTAGGGGTATGGATATGGGTGGGGTGAGGGTAGGGGTGAGGGTATGGATATGGGTGAGGGTAGGGGTGAGGGTATGGATATGGGTGAGGGTAGGGGTGAGGGTATGGATATGGGTGAGGGTAGGGGTGAGGGTATGGATATGGGTGAGGGTAGGGGTGAGGGTATGGATATGGGTGAGGGTAGGGGTGAGGGTATGGATATGGGTGAGGGTAGGGGTGAGGTTATGGGTGAGGGTAGGGGTGAGGGTATGGGCGAGGGTAGGGGTATGGGTATGGGCGAGGGTAAGGGTATGGGTGAGGGTATGGGTAGGGGCGAGGGTATGGGTAGGGGCGAGGGTAGGGGCGGGGGTAGGGGTGGGGGTGGGGGTGGGGGTAGGGGTGAGGGTAGTGGTGAGGGTATGGGTTAGGGTAGGGGTATGGGTGAGGGTATGGGTGAGGGTATGGGTATGGGTATGGGTGAGGGTATGGGTGAGGGTATGGGTATGGGTGAGGGTATGGATATGGGTGAGGGTATGGGTATGGGTGTGGGTGAGGGTGAGGGTATGGGTATGGGTGAGGGTATGGGTGAGGGTATGGGTGAGGGTATGGGTGAGGGTATGGGTAGGGGTGAGGGTATGGGTGAGGGTGAGGGTGCGGGTATGGGTGAGGGTATGGGTGAGGGTATGGGTGAGGGTATGTATATGGGTGAGGGTATGGGTATGGGTATGGGTGAGGGTGAGGGTATGGGTATGGGTGAGGGTATGGGTGAGGGTATGGGTGAGGGTATGGGTGAGGGTATGGGTGAGGGTATGGGTATGGGTATGGGTGAGGGTATGGGTGAGGGTATGGGTGAGGGTATGGGTATGGGTGAGGGTAGGGGTGAGGGTATGGGTATGGCTGAGGGTATGGGTATGGCTGAGGGTATGGGTATGGGTATGGGTGAGGGTGAGGGTGAGGGTGAGGGTATGGGTATGGGTGAGGGTGAGGGTGAGGGTGAGGGTGAGGGTATGGGTATGGGTGAGGGTATGGGTGAGGGTAGGGGTGAGGGCATGGGTGAGGGTATGGGTGAGGGTATGGGTGAGGGTATGGGTAGGGGTATGGGTATGGGTATGGGTATGGGTAGGGGTATGGGTGAGGGTATGGGTATGGGTGAGGGTATGGGTATGGGTATGGGTATGGGTGAGGGTATGGGTATGGGTGAGGGTATGGGTAGGGGTATGGGTGAGGGTATGGGTATGGGTGAGGGTAGGGGTATGGGTATGGGTGAGGGTAGGGGTATGGGTATGGGTGAGGGTATGGGTAGGGGTATGGGTATGGGTGAGGGTATGGGTATGGGTATGGGTGAGGGTGAGGGTATGGGTGAGGGTATGGGTATGGGTATGGGTATGGATGAGGGTATGAGTGAGGGTATGGGTGAGGGTATGGGTATGGGTGAGGGTATGGGTATGGGTGAGGGTATGGGTATGGGTGAGGGTATGGGTATGGGTATGGGTGAGGGTATGGGTATGGGTATGGGTATGGGTGAGGGTATGGGTATGGGGGAGGGTATGGGTATGGGTGAGGGTATGGGTATGGGTATGGGTATGGGTGAGGGTATGGGTATGGGTGAGGGTATGGGTGAGGGGTATGGGTATGGGT